>NW_024426008.1:19561114-19615241 GCF_017311325.1 Ursus maritimus | reverse complement strand
TTTTTTTTTTTTTTTTTTTTTTTTTTGGACAGAGAGACTCTTAAGCAGACTCCACACTCAGTGCAGAGCTGGGCGCGGGGCTCTGTCTCACCACCCTGACTTCAGGACCTGAGCCGGAATCAAGAGTCGGAGGCTTAACTGAGCCGCTCAGGCATCCCAAACATCTGTTATTTTTAAAATGAATTTAAACCAATAGAAAATTTGCAGTAAGGTAGACTACCTGGGGTATAAAATTTTAAAATACACAAACATAGAAACGCACATTTACAAATAGGGAAAATACACAAAGATGAACACGGGCTCTAAGGCAGTCTAGTACTATTAATACAGAAGTGCTTATCGAGCTGGTATTTGGGGAAGGGAAGTGTGTTTTCTCACTGCATTTCCTAATGTTTGCTGATGTGATTGCGTAACTACACTCTTTCTGTACTTTAAACGCGGATGTAATGAAAGCAGCATGACACTGTATTGAAAGTAAACGGAAGAGGCAGCTCTGCAAGGCAAGGAGAGAGTACAGGAGCAGCATGAGTGAAGCCTAGGACCCAGGTACCTGGGTTGCCCCCAGGCTTGCTGTGTGATCTTGGACAAGTCACTTGGCCTCTCTGGGCTTTGGATTCTTTATCTAGCCTGGGGGTTCTCAACCCTGACTGCAGATCAGAATCACCTGCGGAGCTTTTAGGACCGGGCTCTGGCCTCTTTGGGGTGGGGTCTGGGTAGGCTCCCTGGTGGATTCTAGCGGGCACACAATGGTGAGAACACCCACCAACCTGAGCTCAGGGCAGGTCAGAAGCCTCTTGACCCAGACCCAGAAGCGACTAGCGGTTACTTAAATAAATAAACGAGGAGAAGATTAATGCAGCTCTTGGAGAAAAAAAGTTTGAAAGACACTGTTTGGCTAGATCACCTCTTGGTTTTGAAAAGTGGTAGCTCTTTGCTCATAATAACCACTTTCTGTTGGGATTTTCCCTCGGCATTTGGGTGTAAAGAGTATGCATTTTTAAAGCTGTCCAAATGCCTATTTATGCAGCAGACCATAACTCCTCTCTGGAGAGGCTGCTATGCTTTATCAAATAAATGATACACATTTAAAAACTGTCTGAAGGGGCATTTACCTGAGGGACTGTTATTGTGTTAGGATTTTTTTTTTTGAGCCCTTATGGTTCATTGGGTAAATAATACCTTTTAACCAATTTTTAAATAGACGCGTCTAGCAAGATGCCATTTAATCAATCTTATCCCCTCTCATACCCTTCGAAGGGGGCTCTTTTAGGTTGTTTTGATTTTAAATTTTACATTAAGATACTTTACAAAGAAGAAGACAAAGAAGGAGAAGGAGAAGAGGGAGAGGAAGAAGAAGAAGAAGGAGGAGAAGGAGGAGGAGGCGGGGGAGGAGAAGGGGAAGAAGAAGAAAAGAAAAAGGATCAGATCTTTAAAAACGGAGCATGAAGCAGGCACCTGCCATCTGACTTTTGTTCCTGTTTGGCAGATAAAAAGACGTTCTTATAACTTTATTTTTTCTCCCGTGGGGCTGCTTCAGTTTCGGTGCTAAATTCAAGACATGTATGCCTTTGAGGCAACAGACCTTAACCCTGTCATTCAGTGAACGTTCCCGATTGGATTACTCTGGGAGAAAGTGGGGGAGTCTGGGAGAGTTCCAGAACAAGAGGGAGTTATTTAGATAGGATGGTGAAATGAAGAGCATCTGGCAGAATGGGGTTTATGTCAGCATGAGTCTCGGGACCTCCGCAAGCAATAGAGCCAGGGATAGAGAATTGAGCTGAAGACCTCAACGGAGGCGACGGGAGGATTTGGTAGAGAGTTCCAAGAACGTTGAGAGCATCCGTGCAGAAGACCAGCCACCTTGTGTGAATCAGGTTTCTTAGCTGCAGACAACAGACCCCACTCCAGCTAGTTCCTGCCGCGAGGGGTTTAGCAGAGGGCATGAACTGATGCACAGAGAAATGAGGAATCAGACCTGAGAAGCGTCTTTGAAGTGTGTTCCTAGACCAGCAGCCTCACCGACATCTGGGAACGTGGCAGAGAGACAAATCCTCGGGCCTCACCTCGGACCCACGGAATGAGAAACTCTGCAGATGGAGGTCCGGCAATCTGTGCTTTCACACATTTTCCAGGCGAGTCTGATGTACAGAGAACTCTGAAAACTGCCGGCTCCGTATAATTCTAGCAACAGAAGCATGGCTGCTGCTGCCCCAGTCTCTGGCCCCCTGAATCAGGGGCTGGATGCCCGCAGCTGCTACAGCAGCCTCAGGAGAACCCCAGGCGTCTGCCCGTGTGTTTGCCAGGGGCCTCGTCCCCTTGCACCTGGCTGCACCTCACTGTGCTGACCTCCAGCTCGGGGACTCCTGTGAGTCATTCTCTAGCGACAGCTAGAACGTGACCTGCTAACACCTGCCAAGGACGGTGGGACATGCATGGAATTTACCTCTCCAGACCATAGTCTTATTGCAGGAATAAGCTGGAGGCGACTGGATGGATGTTGGGAGAGCAAGCCTTCGTAGCTGCCATCAGCGTGGTGTCCCCTTGTGAATGCCCGATGGCTCTGCACGTTAGCCAGCCTTTTCCAGCAGAGGGGGCTAAAAATGAAGACTGTGGAGCCTGGCCACCCAGGCCTACCCAATATAGGATAGACAGGCACCCCAGCTCTGGGAACTCCACCCCAGCCACTGTTTTGGAATCCAGACTTTTCCCAGGGTTCAGGGACATGGTCTGGGTCACCGTAACTGTTGTGGAGGAACGTCAAAGTGGCCTTTGATTTAGAGGCAATAATTTCCTTCCTAACTCCCATTATTTATTTGTAAATTGAAGTGGACACTATTTCTAAAGGGCCATCGGTCTCCCCTTCCTTGATAGCTTGCATTGCTCCCCAATGGTGAACACTTAACAAAATTACGTCTAACAATTCGCACACATTTAATTTATAATCAGGATGAGAGCTTAACAGATAAACCTTCATATTTAATTTGCACCTGCTTTATGAAATGACACTGCTGCAACCGTGCTGGCGGTGCTGAGCAACAGAAGGGGCCGTTGAGTCGGCGGGATCCACCGGCCCCCAAAGGTTAACTGCTATCCCCTCGAACTCAGGCTCTCCCAGAGCCTCAGCCTGAGACATAATTCAGAAATACGGTCTTTGCAGATGTAATTGGACAAGTTAAAGTGAGGTCATCATGGCTGGTGTCCTTGTCAGAAGAGGGAAATGTGGGGGCCCCTGGGGGGCAACATCAGTTGAGTGTCCGACTCTTGGTTTCGGCTCAGATCTGATCTTAGGGTCATGAGACGGAGCCCCACGTCGGGCTCCGCGCTCAGTGGGGAGTCTCCTTCTCTCCCTCTCCCTTTGCCCCCCCCCACCACACATGCTCTCTGTCAAATAAATAAATTAAAAAAAAAAAAGAAGAAAAAGAAGAGGGAAATGGGAACCCAGACCCAGAGGAGAACACCCTGGGAAGACGCAGACGCAGAGACAAAGACTGGAGTGGTGTGTCCACAAGTCAAGGATGGCCAAGCGCAGCCAGCAACGACCAGAAGCTCGAAGACATGTGGAAGGATCCTCCCCTAGGGACTTGAGAGAGCGCGTGACCCTGTGAGCACGTTGATTTTGGATTTCTAGCCTCCAGAACTAGGAGAGGATAAATTTCTGTCATCCTAAGCCCCCCAGTTTGCAGTGACTTGTCACGGCGGGCCTTGCTCCCTGCCTTCAGCTAGATTTTCCCGCTGTCTTGGAAACTCCAGCATGAACACCATTAAGAGAAGACTTAAGAGTTTGGACTAATGGTCTGTAGCTGCTACCTTATCAGGTTACTAGACGTGAGAGCATTGAGGAGGACAACAGGAAGTGCATCCGTCAGTCCAGAACTCAGAAATTTCTTTCAGTGCAACAGAGGATGTGAGTTACGTAAGCTGGAGCGGCCAAATGAGAGGCCGGTGCTCCAGGGGCAGAGAAATCCAGGGATGGGGAAGGAGACAGACATGACCGTGGTGTATATAATTGGGACAGTCACAGGGATGAAAAGCCAAGCACTTCTCTTTTTCAATAATCACGTCAAGCTTCTGGTCAGGGCTACAAAATGTTACGGGATGAAGTCCACCTGTCCGGAAAGCCAGCAACCTCTTTCTGGGCTCTGCTAAGGTCTTTGGCTTCCTGATTACAAAGACCTTTTCTCTTTGAATTCCATGGCGGAAACTAAGGTGCCTGCCCAAAAGGAGGCCAGGGTGGCCTTGAACGGGACTGCTGCTTTTCTGGGTCGAGGTGGCGGCTGGCTGACTCACCTACTTTGCCTCACTCCTTTGGGATCCTTGGTAACTATGGGGCCATCTCCACTGTCTTAAGTCATCAGTACACCCTCCTGCCCCCAGCCTCTCCCACCCCGGCAGAACAGCTTTAAAATTGCAAGTCCCGGGGCAACTGAGTGGCTCAGTCAGTTGGCATCCAACTCTTGATTTTGGCTCAGGTCATGATCTCAGGGCCCTGAGATCGAGCCCCAAGTCGGGCTCCGTGCTCAGTGGGGAGCCTGCTTGAGATTCTGTCCCACTCCCTTCCCCTTTGCCCCTCCTCCCACACACACACACACACACACACACACACACACACACACACACTCTCTCTCTCTCTCAAATAAATAAGTCTTTAAAAAAATTGTAAGTCCCAGGGTTGGGTGATTAAAAAAATACATAAATAAAATAAAATAGCAACTCCCCATAAAATCACCATTTTACTTCATGAATCTAGGAACTGGACTATTCTAGGTTCCTCATATAAGCAGAATCATGGAATATTTGTCTTTTTGAGACTGGCTTATTTTACTTAGTGTAATGTCCTCAAGGTTCAATCTGTGTCGTAGCAGGTGACAGAATTTTCTTTCTCTTTTTAAAGATTATTTATTTATTTATTTATTTATTTATTTATTTGAGAGAGAGGGAGAGAACATGTGTGGGGCGAGGGGCAGAGGGAAAAGCATTCTCCCCAGTGAGCAGGGAGCCCGATGTGAGGCTCGATCCCAGGACCCTGAGATCATGACTTGAGCTGAAGGCAGATGCTTAACTGACTGAGCCACCCGGATGCCCCAGAATTTTCTTTCTTTTTAGGGCTGAATAATATTCATTTGAAGGTATACACTACATTTATTTATCTATTCATCCATCCTAGACCCGTGGGGTGCTTCCTCCCCCGGCTATATTGAGAATGAGGTTGCCATGCATGTGATTGTACAAACATCTCTTTGAGACTCTGCTTTCAGTTCTTTTGAGTATATACCCAGGAGGGGCCACTACAATTTTTATGTTTTTGTTTGTGTAGTGTAACTGATCCTATCCTGTGCAGGACCTGGCAAAACTCACTTTAGCTTCATACCCCAGGATAAGTGAAGGCGGTTTCCACTCGTATTGCTATTTTTAAAAAGAAGGATGGGCTAACCATTCTCCCTGAGTTCCCCAAACCGATCCTCACCTTGGGGCCACCTGACTCAGTCCCCAGAGAGGAGGTTCAGAGCCCTGCAAACTCGTGCCCACCGGTTAATCAGACGCTCCTGCCTCAGCCGAGTTTTCCTCCTTCTTTCTCTCTACTTCATCCTTCATGCTCTCCTTCCAGCCAAATGATTATTAACATTTATGTTTTTATCTCTAGTGCCTGGCAATATGGTTGAAATATAACTACAATTTCTCCCCTACTATCAAGGATTTTCCTGGGCACCAGGGATGTAAATCTTAAATGAGAGCTGTTCTGGACCTGAGGGACATAAATATTAAATAGGACACACTTGGTGCTGGATAGCCCCCTTCGCCCGACCAGATCCACCTTCCAACCCTCCACCCTGCTCTCGGCCCAGAAGGGGGTGCTGTGGACCACCTCCCTGGGCTCCCTGGCCCCTGGCATTGGTTCAGGCAATAGGGAGTCTTGGTGGAGACTGGAGGGCGGGACGGGAGCTAGGCTGGGGTCTTGATTCCCCTGGATTGTCCTTCCCTGGCCCTGCACGCTTGTCTCAGGCGGCTCCTGTCTCTCCGGTGAAGGAGGCCCTTTTCCAGGTGACTCTCACCTCTGGCTTTACTGGCTCTGGGTACCAAAGCATCCTCATGCTTTCCACTCTGCCAGCCTTTATCCTGGTGAATTGTCCCTTAGGAAGTCTCTGTGGAGGTTCCCAATTTGGCAGTGGCATCTGTTTCCCACTGAGACCGCGACTAGCCCACGGCTCTGCCCTATCAGACCCGTGAAGAAGACAGAAGGAAACAATAATGTCTACTATGCTGTGATGGTGACTAACACAGGAAGCCGCTGGAGTTCTCGCTGGCGGGTAAGACAAAGTGTTTAAACAAAACCGCGCTGTAAGCATCCTAACAACCTAAAAGGTTTCTTAGTAAACCTGATTTCTTAGTAAAAAGAATTTCTTAAGTTAGGCTCTGTTCTGATTATGTTTCCTAAAGTTGAAATCTGTTTGATAAAGCTAATATAAAGGATAAGACCAATGATTTTTGGTTTGGAAGGTGGTTTTTTTTTTTTTTTACAAAAAGACCCCTGAACTTTATCTCAAATAGGTAGGAGGTCATCGAGGATTAAAGGTCATGGAAAAACATACTATCCATGGGACCATGTCGGGAAGATGATGCCTCCTGTCCAGCTCATCGGAACTTCCTGGGGGTTGCTCTTCTCAAAAAATTTGGCGGTTGGGGCGCCTGGGTGGCTGTCAGTTAAGCATCTGCCTTCGGCTCAGGTCGTGCTCCCAGGGTCCTGAGATCAAGCCCCACAGCAGGCTCCCCGCTCAGCGGAGAGTCTGCTCCCTCTGCATGCCCCTCCCCCTGCTTGTGCCCTATCTCTCTCTTAAATAAATAAAATCTTTAAAAAAAAAAAACCCGACAGTTTCTTCTAGAGGCTGCCCTTTACCTGGGGCTATGGTGCTGTATTGGAAGAAAACCTCAACCAGAACGTGGAGAACTCAGGTCTGGCTTAGAACCCATTACTTTTGTGACATCAACAGAAAATCTAATTTCTCTGGGTTTCCATTTTTGTATATTTGAAGGGGAATAAAAATGATACTTGCATCTGTTGATTCTTTAGAAGCAGACGGATGAGATAAATCTATCCACACCCATCTGGCTTTCTAGAAGTTATTGTTCAGCATAAAGCAGCAACTTTAGCATAGGCTTTCTTCCCTGTCACAGCAGTTCCCTTGTAAGACCTAACTCGGTAACTCAGAAGGGCTCTTCCCACCTACAACCTGCTGTCTCCGCTGCCTTGTTCAGATTCTCCCATGGTGCAGTGAACACCCCCCAGAACGTCAATCCAGTTCATGAGGACCAACCCCTTCCTGGTCTCCCTTAACAATCACAGCCGACCCTCGGCCAGATGTCTGGACCAGGGATGGGCCCAAATACAGCTAGGCCACTCGGTTTCTTATCTTTAAGGATCTGGAAGTGGGACTCCAAGAGCCACTGTCAGAAAGTGCCTTGCCCTTAGTAACCAGCATTCCTGCCTGCTGCTCGTCTCCCTGGGTCCCTCAGAAGAGGGGACGTCAGCTGGACTGACGGACCGACCTTCTTCCTAGCTTCATTCTGTCAGCTGTTCTATTCATTCTCTCATTTGTTCAGGAAGCATTCATTGTTGGATGACTAGTGGACACTTTACTTCGTTTCATTTAATCTTCACAGCAACGTCACACCCATGTGGCTTTCTAGAAGTTCCATGGCCACGAGTCTGAAGGCAGACATTACTATCACCTGCAGGCTATAGGTGTAGAGAGGAAGCCTCCAAAAAGGAAGTAACTTGCTCACAGGCTCAGGCGTAAAGGGGGAAAGCAGGAGTCTAAGTTACATCCGATGCCAGAGTTCCCGCACCCCCCCCCCCCAAGCCTGGTTGTACTTGTTCGCTCATTTCACAGGAGTGGGCCCGGTCTGGGGCGGGGCTCACGGTGATGGTGAGGAGGGAGAACTCCACCCTTGTTGCACCTTACTGAGGACAGTGCAGTACCCAGATGTAGACACAAGGTGGCAGAGAGCCACAGGACACATGGCTCCCCCAGCCTGGGCCCGGTACGGTTCTGGTTTCTAGATTCCTGCGTTCCTTCACGTGAAGAGAACGATGTGTACAACTATTCAATACACACCCAAACTAGGAATGTGTCATAATTTACTACAAGGAATAGAGGGAGAATTGTAGAAGGAAAAACAGAGAGAAAAAACCAACAGTAGTGACAGGTATCAGCAGTGTAATAGGCAAAGATTCACTTAAAATTGCTTTTTTTTTTTTGATATGGTTGTTTAGATGACACAGTCCAAGAATTTATTAAGTGGTATTTTAATTCCCACTTTTTTTTTTTTAAGAGAGAGAGAGTGAGCGCAGGTGTACACAATTGGGTGGGGGTGGGTGGGAGCAGAGTGGGAGAGTGAGAGAGAGAATCTGAAGTAGGATCCACACAGTGCTCGATCTCACGACCCTGAGATCATGACCGGAGCCAAAATCAAGAGTCTGATGCTTACCTGACTGAGCCAGCCAGGGGCCCCTTTAATTCCCACCTAATTTTTGAACAATAATAGACCTCTTTAAATTGTTTTTTCCTTATTTTTACTAGAGGGGAGAGTATCTCTCCTCTCATTATGGAACAGAAAGAGTATATAATCTCATTTTATCGGAAAGAAGTCTACCAAGAGGGTGTTTTATTTACGCTGTTTCAGAATGTGAGTCCTGAGACTTGAAATCACGTGCTTCTACGACTGCAAAAAGAGGCCACGGCTCCCTACTGCCCACAAGTAAGTGAGGTTAAGGCAAGAGCCAGATCTGGTTTAGCTGGTCCAGGGAGCCCTCTTTGGGCCCTTGCCTTTCTTGATGGCAAGTACGGCACGGCCGGCGGCCTACAAGAGGAAAGACTTTTGCCTTTTTCCGAAGTAGCACAGAATATGCTTCCAAAGATGAAAATCCCCACGTTAGCCCTCATGAGGCGTGAGGCGTTCTCTGCGTGTCATCATTACTGGTCACGGAAGCGTCACGAGTGACAAGAAACTCTAAGATCGGGCGCCAAGTGTCTGGTGTATGAGTGAGGGACCACAGCGGTCAGCCACAGGAGAAAGCAAGGGCGCTGTGACAGTGAACTCCCTTCGCGCCCTGGAACGGGACCAGGAAGGGAGGCCTGCATTTCCCTCATTAAACTGGTTGAATGTCTATACTGATCGCCTACCTCCAGATGAATGGACATAATAGGAGTGCATTGTTCTGGTCTCTTCTGATTGTCCACTGATAGATCCACTGGTATGGTAAGGCCACCCCCTGTAACCCTGGTTGGGGCCATGCTTCTCTGCATTTGCTTGCCAAAGAGACCAGTGTTTGAGGCCCAGAAATGTGAGAACCCAAGGAGCAAGAAGGGGACAGACACATAAGCTGCTAAGGAGGTGGAACGGGGGAGCTTGGTGACAACCTAGCTAATGAGATTCGATGAGGTGAAGCCCGAAGTGCTTCGGCAGCATGAGGCCACAGGAAGGAACGGGCCGGCATCGGCTGCTAGCCTTCAGGAGGGTGGTGAGCGAGCCGCTATGAGAGGGGGAGCCTAGAACACAGCAGCGCGGCCTGGAGGAGGGTGGGATCTATTTGTCCCACACCAAGAGGAGCACAGGAGCGCGTGAGGACCCTTTCCTCTGCACGCCCCCCAGGTTCGTCTAAGTCTCCTCGCTGCCCAATGGACTTCTTGTCTTTTTGTTGCCCATCAGAGCAGCCTGCCAGGGTCCAGCGCCATAGGGGACGATCCAGTTTGAACAGGGGAATCAATGGTTTAAACGATTACCCACCAGCCCAGCTGTTGACCGCGCTCATGGGGTAACCGCGAAGACACTGTCTCTGTGTGAGCGCTGGGATGCCCTGGGGAGGAGTGCCGGTGACTGGAGCTTGAAATGAAAAGCAGCCCAACCTCAAGGAAAGACGCCCTCGCTCCCAGCGAAAGAGCTGGCCCTGCTGGAGCGCTTAGGCACGTCCACAAATGCCTTCATGAGCGTGACCTCGTGTGGTTCCTCGTCACTTGCTTTTCTGGGTGTAAGAGGCTTGGAGTAGGGCAGCTACGGAGTCTCTTTGGCTTTCCTTCCAGAAGTTTCTCCCTGCCTGGTCAAGTCACATGACCTGAATGTAACTGATGGGGTGCTTGCGTGGCTCTTCTGGGGTCGTGTAGCCTGCATGGATTTCCACCTTCCATGGGTTCTTTCTTGCTGTAGCTGTGGACAAGGTCATTAGAACTCAAGGGGGCCCCTCTGTGAAGACTTCTGGGCAAGACAGGTTGTCTCTGGCATTATTTACGGAGCACCAGAGAATAGTTCTGGAACTGCAGCGCTCTGTCTGTGGCAGGAAAAGCAGTTTCCTCTCCTTGACTGTGTCACCCGGATTTCTGTGGTGTCTTATTGCTCATGTAGGAGCCGTGGGCTACCACCGGTAGGTGGGTGAGGTTGAAGAGAAGAAATTCAGCATGGCTAGACACATAAAACAGCAGTGCGCGTGTGTGCCCCCCTCTTGCTGTCTCAGGGGTCTGCTCCTCCAAGGAAAGGGTAGACCCCAGCGGACAGGTTGCTTTCCAAGGGCACCTTGAAGGAGTCTTATCCAAGCGACAGCCCGATGTTCTGTGGTGAGTAAATAAGTTCTGTTCTTGTTGACCGATCAGCCCAAGTCCTTCAGCTTACTGGCTGGAACCACCCACAACCTGGAGAACCCAGCCAGCCACACTGCAAGGACAGAGTCCCCTGGGGCTCAGACCTGCTAATAATACATTTTCTCGGCAGTGCCTGTAAGTAAGCGTCCTTGCTTGTTTGGCTGGAGACAGCGGACCTGCCTCCTGTACGCTCCCTCCTTAGGGTGGGAGTGACTTCCTCAGCACTTGCTTTCCCCAAGGAGAACAGACTTGGAGAAAACAGCTGTGGTTTGGCTTTTTGTTCTAGAATGTTCTGTCTTCCTAGTCGACAGGTCACATGACCTAGATAGAAATGGGGCCGGGTTGTTTGGTGCTTGTGTGACTCTTCTGGGGTCTGCAGATTACTGGCCCTGCCCTAATTATAGTGACGGTGGTAGGCCGGAGCGTGAGACAAAGAGGCCCGTGGAAAACCGAGTAACTGTACTTGTAGTAGCAAGGGCATCCCCGGAACGAGACTTCTGTGTCTTTAACTGAGCAGAGTCTAGAATACTTTAGGGGACCAATTTTGGGCCGGTAGGATTTACATTTGCCCTGTAGTTCCTAGATCATCCGGCCGGGGAGGACACCGTCCCATGAGACCCACGCAGAGTTTGAGGCCATAGACATTTGCTGAAAAAAGGCAGGTGTAACTCAGCTTGCGATCTTTTCCCTGGAAGAAATTTGTCTTCCCGACTTAATCTCAGATGAAAGGCAGCTTGATTCAATTCTCTCTGGAATGTGAGTGTCTAACACTAGAAAGATAATTTCACTGAATGTATTGCTTTGGTGAAGAATGCTTTTCTCCCTACGAGAGGGGCAGTGTGTTGGAGCAAATGCAGGGATTCTGGAACTGGGTTCTTGGCCTAGCTCCGTCACTTAATAGCTGTGTGATGTTAGGCAAGTTACCTCACCTCTCTGCTTGTGTTTACTTATCTGTAAAAAGGGGGAAGAAATGGTGGGCATTTACCTTATAGGTTTATGGTGAGGAAACAGTGAGTTAACATGCATAAACGACTAAGAACAGTGCCTGCTATGTAGTTATTTTTCACTATTTGAAACCAGAACCGAATGTGAAATAAAGGGGTGTTGGGCTACTAGCCTGGAGTAGTGGCCATCTTGGCCTAGGAGGCAGGAGACACGGACTCTCTCATCAGGCTTCCCATTAAGTAACTGGGTAACTCTGAGCCACTCAGAGCTTCAGTTCCTTCATTTTATGTTTTTTTTTTTTTTTTAAGATTTATTCATTTAAAGAGAAAGAGAGAGAGAGCGCGAGCAGGGGGAGGGGCAGAGGGAGAGCAAGAATTCCAAGCAGACTCTGCGCTGAGCGCAAAGCCTGACATGGGGCTCGATCTCATGACCCCAAGATCATGACCTGAGCCAAAACCAAGAGTTGGATGCCTAACTGACTGAGCCACCTAAGCGCCCCAGTTCCTTCATTCTGGGGTGGTGGTAACAACCCAAGTGGCCATCACAGGATAATGGATAAACGAGATGAGGCATATACATACAACGCGCTATGATCCTGCCATAAAAAGGAAGGAAGGAAGGTCTAACAGTTGCTACAACACGGATGAATCTTGAAGAGATTATGCTAAGTGAAATACACCAGACACGACCAAACACGCACTGTATGATTTCACTTATGTGAAACATCCAGAAGGCAAATCCGCAGAAACAGAAAGTGGGACGGAGGCCACCAGAGGCGAGTGGGAAGTGGGTAGTTACTGCTGGATGGTTACTATCCGTTTTGGGTGATGAGTTTCGGAGAAGGATGGTGCACTGGTTATTCAACAGTGCGAAGGTACTTAATGCCACTGAACTATACACTTAAAAATTAAAATGGCAAACTGCATATTATGCGTATTTTACCACAATGAAAAAAAATCACACATAAGAAGACAAAATGAGAGAGGGAGAAACAAGCTTTGAAAGAGCAAGGTACTTGCTATAAACTTTGAACTTTTATAGTCTATGAGACTAAAGACAGGTTACCAGGGGGAAAAATGAGGTGGTGATATTTGCTCAAAAGCTCTTTCCAGTCCCGGCCTGCTAGGAGGTAAACTCCCTTTCTTTCGGGCATTGTCATGCCCTTTGCTTCCTTCAGGACACAAGCCTGGACGGATCTTCCCAGGAGTTCTCCTACCTACGCTCCACCTGCCATCCTTTCTCAGGTGCCCACTGCACCATAATGTGCTTTTCTTTCCTTGGGTGTGGCTGCCTGTCAACTGTATTGCTATCCCCTCGACGGGGAGGGACTGATCTCCACTTAGTGACACCCCACCCCCATCCCAGACCCTGACTCAGAATGAGTCACAATGGGTGCTTGAGATGATTCCTCCCTGCATCCCTTATGAGGAACTACAACTACCGATGGCCTGGCTGCATCATGTCCTGGCCCTGGGTTGTGCAAACTTCCTAGACTTCTGCTCTGCCCACTGTCACCAAGACATCTTACCTTGTGACCCAGAACATACATGTGTGCATGTGTGTGCGTGCATGTGAATGCAGTTTCATTAACTATTACTAACCATTAGCATATGTGGTACAGTCTGAAATTCTGGATTTATTGGATTTTTTCAAATGCTTGTAGTAACACTGATTTGGCAACCATGACTTTCTGTTTGGAAAACACGGTCAGTAGAAGACTGGCTCATGCAGGGGTGTGTCCAGCACTGGCCACTAGGGGGAGCTGATAGGTCAGGCTGCTGGGAATTGGATTTTTGGCTCTGTGTTCTGTGTTCGGACCCTCTTTCTCCTGGAGCAGGACAGAACTCCTCTTCTCCCCGTTCACACAACGGCCTTTTCGATGTGTGACTGACCTCCTGGAGGCTCGTGTGAGCAGCCCGTAGACTCTGCCTCATGGGGCCGGCTCTAAACCGTACTCGGGCCCTGACACCCTCCTCCCGACTGCGGAAAGTGAGGCTGCTTCTGCTTGCTGTGTGGGTTGTGGGGAAAGCGGGGTCCCTAGAAGGGGACGGAGGCGGCAGAGCCTGGCTCTGGTGATCGTGGAACCCACGGCGTCTGAAGAGAGCGCTAAGAAGGCATCCACTCCCCCTCGCCACAGTGAGCCCTCTGTGAGGGCCAGGAGGGCACCCCATGTCTGAGTTACATAGGTCTCCTTGTCTTCCTACGAGCTCTGCCCGTTCTCCTACAAAGATGTTTCTCGTGATTGACCAAAGTGATGATGCAGTTGGCTCAACCTTTCAGTGGAACCCGGGAACACATGCCTCTGTATTTTGAGGAGATTCAGTAGACGGCTTATATCCAGAGTCGCCAGAAGAGTTATGCTGTCCTTAGGCCCTCAGGAGTTCGTTTCTTTCTTATTCTTTTTTTAAGATTTATTTATTTGAGAGCTAGAGCGAGAGAGAGAGAGCGCGCACGCGCACACACAAGCAGAGGGAGAGGGAGAGAGAGAATCCCAAGCAGACTCCCTGCTGGGTGCAGAGCCTGACCTGGGGCTCGATCTCATGACCCTGAGATCATAACCTGGGCCTAAATCAAGAGCCAGATGCTTCCCTGACTGAGCCACCCAGGCGCCCCTGAGGAGGTCCCCTCACTGCACCAGCGGGTGGGAAAGCTCACGTCTCTGCCAGCCGCCGGCCCGTGTCAGCTGCCACAACCAACATCCCAGCTCCGTGGGCTGCATGAGGTTGGGACCCGCTCCCGAAGGGCAGGTAACTGCTCTGACACTGCGCCAGACTCATTTGGTAAGACTGCCTCAGCACAATTCCACGGGCAGGAATTCAGACATGATTATGGAGGCAGCCAGGGCCTGTGGTGAACATCATGCTTCCAGCTGGGACCCTCAGGGGCTCTCACGTGACTCAGGCCAGTCCCCTCTCAGATTCTGTCAGCAGGGAGCTGATGTCCCTCCTGTTTCCCGGGGCAGGCGCCAGCGTGAGGACAGGCTGGAGCGATGGAGGCGCTTCCTCAGTCGCGTCTGACCCTGACTGACGCTTCTCTAACACGGCATTTGAAACCAGCTCCCAAGACTCTCAGGACAAGTCCTCCCCTCCGGCTGCTTCTGGGCGGCCACCCCTGTCACGTCCACGTTGCCACTTGCCGCCCACTGCTGCAAGTTCTCACAGTCCCCGCGCTATGCGGCAGGTAAGTCTCGTCGGGGGCTCCCCCACGGTGGTGCTCACAGCAGTGATGATGGTATGGCTGCAAATTTCCGTGAGGTGTCCACTGTGCAAGAGCTCTGCAAACAGCAGTTAGCCTCGAGGAGGGACCAGATTTACTGTCTCCACCCTTTCCTGCACGTATTTAGGGAGGGACAAAAGGTCTCTTGAGCAACAGCCCAAATCCTGGCCAGAACCACTACGGGGAAGGATCTCACTGCGAACAATTTATTGTACTTTATGGCTCCACATCGTTGATGCCGTCTGAAGCCAAACATTCTGACTCGTGGCCGCGCTGCTCACTGAAGAGGCCCGGCCTGTTTCCCGACCTCCCTGAATCTGGGCTGGTCTTGGGCTTGCTCGGGCCAAGCGCGTGTTGTGGAATGATAGGTGGCCAGCACTGAGCCGAGGCCTGAACAAGCCTTGTCCACTTGCTCCTCCTGCGTCTTTGTCACGGCCTGGAGAACATCTTGGGCTCTCCAGCCGGAAGGTACGAGTCCCAGAGCTGAGACACCTCAGCTATCCGAGCGAAGCCAGCTTCCCTCGGCTGACGGCCCAGCGTGAGAGGGGCCACGGTCAGCAGCAGAGCCAGAGGTCAGGGGGCCCCTCAGCCCCGTGAGCAGTGAACGTTCGTGGCTGTAGAGCGCTGAGGCTCTGCGGGCGGTGCGTTGCACAGAATCACTGTGGCCAAGGTAACGGACATGTCCACTTACAGATCAGAGGATGACGCACCCTTGGGAGAATTATTAGCAGCAACTCTCGCCTTCAGATAGAACGGGTCCCTGCAGGTTGTCCTCACTTATGCTACCTTGGGCTGAAGATCTTTCACTGCCTTCAGTTCTATAGATGTGCTCAGTATCTCGGTAGGAACCACAGAATGAGAACAGTGAGTAGGGAAAAGTCACTCTTCATTAGGCATCAGATTGATGGAGGGGGGAGAAGCGAAGCCCAGAAAAGTGATGGCTCCCCGTATTTCCCTGGATTCCAGATAGCAAGGGGGGACTTCTCTACCCAGACGAGGTGGCTCTTTGCAGCGGTCACTGTTCTTCACGTTGGCATGTGGATAAAACTCCTTGTCATGCAGGGCTCGGTGTATGTACAGACTACTGAGGGGTAACCTTTGTAAGAGTCATGGCGGAGTGGTGGCAGTGTTTGGCTTCCCTAATTTCAGTGTGGATCAGAAGCACAGATACACATCTGGCAGGACAAATTCATGAATCCAAGTCTGTTGTTCTAGCAATCGTAGGCTTATTGGCCTCCAGAGCCAGTGTCCCCAAACTCTTAACACACAGAGACACACAAAAGTACTCTGTTCAACCTTTTGAAATATTATGCGGACCAGAAAACACGGCAGGGTTTATAAGATCAACACCAAGCTTCCGGCTATACCCTGACAGTGATTGAATAGGGCCGAGGGAGGAACTTCATGAATGTTCTCTGGTCATTCAAGGCCGGCCATCAATCAACATCAGCAAGTGTACTTCCTGAAAGGGAGTCTTGTCTCTCAGACATTAATTTATCGGTGGGGGAGGATATAAACAAGTTGCCTCCAGTTTCCCTGTGAAATACTAATTTCCCCTCCCTCTTCTTAACTCATCTCAACTGAGTCTCTGACCCGAGAGCAAGGGACATCACGACACGTGCCTTTGGGTGGGGAGATCCCTTGAGGAGTTGGTTCCTGGCCCCAGTGGGCCCCCTTGGCTTTCCCTCACAGATGCCCCTGTCTCTCAGGCCTTGGCATGAGCATCCAGAATGACCGCTGGCCTGGCTCTGCAAAGGGAAACCATTGTGTGCCTCTGCCCGATGCAGGATAGAAGAGAGAGAGGAATTCAGGGACAGCAGCTGGGAGGTGGGGGGACATCCACACAGCACACCCTCTCCTTAGTGCCCCACTGGGGTTTCAGGAGGAGACGGTGATTTTTAAATGAGCATTCATGAGCGGGTGAGCCAACAGAGAGAGAGAGAGAGACTCCGTGGGATCTGCACAAATAAAGCTTGCTTTCTTTCCAAGTGCAACGGGTGCGGCATTTTTCTTGCAAGACTGCTGTGATTCAAGCCGAGGCCTCTGGCTGGGTTCTAAAACCCAACTCTAGGGGCGCCCGGGTGGCGCAGTCGTTAAGCGTCTGCCTTCGGCTCAGGGCGTGATCCCGGTGTTTTGGGATTGAGCCCCACATCAGGCTTCTCCGCTTTGAGCCTGCTTCTTCCTCTCCCACTCCCCCTGCTGTGTTCCCTCTCTCACTGGCTGTCTCTCTGTCAAATAAATAAAATAATAAAATCTTTAAAACCCAACTCTGGAGGAACACAGGATTTATGAACACTTGATATATTATACAAGCTCTAGAAAGAAAGAGTTGCCATGAGGCAACTGCACCTTCGCAAAATTTGATTTTTAAGCTGGGGAACAAAAGGTTCGTGGTGCACAAGCTAACTGTGGAGTCTCAGCCGCCGGAAATTACAAACGAACAAAGCCCAGCACGGTTAAGGAGTACAGACACTGTGGATGCCTATCCAGCAGGTGCCTGTGGCTGAAATAAGAGAGTCACTTGTACCACTCCTTCCCCGTGACCAGCGTTTCTCAGTGTGAGGTCCCCAGGCCAGCAACTCAGCATCATCGGGGAGCTTGGTTTAAAAATGCTCATTCTCAGGCCTCTTCCTGGACCTGCTAAATCAGAAACTTGTCTGTGTTGTCACAAGCCCTCCTCGGGGATTCTGATGCGTGCTCAGGTTTGAGAACGACACATTCATGAGATACAACTGGCCTCCCCACGTACACAGGAAATGACCGACCTTCCCAGAGATCTCGTCCTTGCCGCCCTAGGGCATCTATGGAACAGGCTACCTGCTCCCCCGTGCACCGAGGACGGGAGCTACTGGCATGTTCCAGCCTCGGGAAAATAAGGAAAACCGTGCATTACTTTCCTGTGTCCTTGACTGAGTCCACAAAGCCCACATGAATTGTCCACAGTTCATCTACTAAGCCACTCGGGTCCAGCTGCACCCACTTCCCGAAACTGATTTCTGTATCAATAAAGAAAACCTAAGTCATGCTGTGCTGACAAATGACCAGCAAACCATCCTCCTGTGACAGGATAAAGGTGTATTCGTGCTCCTGACAGCCCTGGAATGTAGGCTGGCAAGGACACTGCTCCACGCAGTCACTCGGGGACCCAGGCGGGTGCTAAGGCCGTCTCAACACTTGCTTCCATGAACAAGATGGGAGAAGGGGACACAGCGGCAGACTGGCTTTTCAAGCTCCCGCCTGGAACGGACACATCACTTTCCACTGCCAACGCAATCACATGGCCACGCCTGACTTCATAAGTAGGTAGGGAGTACCCGGAAAAAGAACAGGAACATCTGAGAACAGCCCACACGATTACTATCCAAGGTTATGAGTGGGCCACAACACCCTCCGTGTGCAAAGCTGTGTATTAACGCTAAAGAAATGGTGGCACCCAATGTTTCCAGTTTCAGGTTCACTATCATTTTATTCCTGCCTACTTTTTTTTTTTTTTAAGTAAGCTCTATGCCCAACGTGGGGCTCAAACTCATGACCCTGAGATCAAGAGTCTCATGCTTTACCGACTGAGCCAGCCAGGCGCCCCTGTTCCTGTTCACCTTCAAATCTACAAAACCTATACCCTCCCCACCGAAGATCTTTTTTGTTCAAACTTTTCAAATTAAAAAAAAAAATTTTTTTTTTTTTTTGAGACAGAGGGCACATGCGTGAGTAAGGGTTAGAAGCAGAGGGAGAAAGAAAGAGAATCGTAAGCAGGCTCCTTGCTCAGCACAAAGCCTGACCTGGGGCTCAATCTCAGGACTCTGAGATTCACGACCCGAGCAGAAATCAAGAGTCAGATGCTTAAATGACTGAGCCACCCAGGGCGCCCTCACATTTTTTTAAATTAAAAAAAAAAAAATTGAAGTTAATATACACACACATAAAGGGCACAAATTGTGAGTATACGGCCTTTTGAATTATCATAAAGGGAACATAAGAGTGTAGCTACCTCCAGGCTAAGAAGCAAACCATTCCTAGGGGTTCGCCAACCCCTCGCAGGCTCCCTCCCGGAATTCTCTTCGCTCCCCAGCAGTAACACTCTCCTGACTTTCAACGCCACTCCAAGGATGTTTTTACCCTTATTCATTCAACTAGTATTGGTCCCAGCAGCAGGTGTCACACACCCAGGCACGAAAGCTGAACTCAGGGAGCTCCCTTTTGGAAGACTGGCTTTTCTGGAGGGTGCCACATGTCAGATAGGATTGAGGGACCCATCTAATTAGTGACTACTCTCTACGCTATCTGTTCGAGCACATCGTTTCATAGCAGAGCAGACAGATCAGAGCCAGAATCTCTCTGCTGCCCGACGCGTGAGAAATCTGTGGCCGCCCGGCTGGCCCTTGGTGTGGAGCTGCCTGACAAGTCTGGTGGCAAAGCAGCTGCTACCTGCCTATGCTCAGGGCCCTCCCTCTCCACCACAGAGCCTCACCCCTGCAGGTGGTTCCAGTGCTGGGCAAACTGGATCTTTCTGGGTTGGGGGCAGGGAACATGTATAAAACCTGTTTGGGCTCAAATACAAGACTGGCATTTGGTCTTCAGATTATTTCTTATGCAACTTCCATGACCTGAAAAGGAGGGATATAGTTCCCATCCTCGTGCCTACTAAATCATCAGAAGGTCGTCATGGAGAGGCACTGGGCAGCTGGTTTTCTAAAATGCCAGCTCCTGCCCCCTAAATGTCCTCACAATCAGACATATCCATACCAGCACACACCCAGAAAACATGGTATTTTGTTTTCTAGCTTCTCTGCAAAACCCTTGCGGGAATTTAGGCCGGGTATCTCAGGGACACCACTGCAAGTGCGACTTCCACCTTTCACGCTCCAAGAGCTGAGTGTGACTTCCCAGTCCTGCACTCCAGGAAACAGCCAGTGACTTTGGCGGGGAGGGAGTCTGAGTGTGTGCAGTCCTGGAACAGGGTGGCCACTGGCTCAGCCACATCCTTTTGTGGGAATCATCTTCAGCAGAACGGACTGAAAATACATTTTTATGATCGGCTGGCTTCTAAATTACAGCCATGCTAAGTAACAACAGAGTAAACATATGATTAGTAATTTCCTTATGGCAGAAAGTAGAATAGTCTCTGGCTCAGGCCCAGGGCCTAAAAAGAATTTTCTTTCAGTAGAAAAGAAAACAGAACGCTCTCTTTATTCCAAAGCCAAAGCAATGGGTCGCGGCCTTCTTCTTGCGCAGAAACGGTACTGCTTCTCCAGGAGGAGGGGAAGGGAAAGATGGTCTTAGGAAAATTCTGCAGAGCCGTCGGCCTGCTCAATTGCTGTCCCTCACCTACTGGGCCACCCCCCCTGCACCACGGCAGCCGTGGCTCCTGGCCTTCTAGAAACGACAGCTCTAGAGTTTCAGAAATGCCGCCAAACAGACAAACATCACGCAGGGGCTATGTCGGCTCCTTATACATCAAAGATGAAAGATGAGGCATCATGTTTCTTGTTTTGTTCCAGCTCTCTCCACCCTAACTTGTTTGGGAAAGAACTATGGGTGCCGCATACTTTGGGAGCAAAACCATTCTCTGCGTGGACCAGAGGCCACACTGAGAAACACCGGGGATGCTGCTCCTTGGGGTGGGGCCCACAACCGGCACTTCCCCCCCAGCTCCCGCCATCAGTTTTGAAGCGTGCAGTGAAGGCAGAAGTGCCTGCAGAAGCATCATGAAAATCACACTCTCTCCGCTTGCAGCCGGCTCCCCGCAGAAAAGATCCCATTGGGACAGGATCCCATCTGCGAGGGTTAGCATGTTATCACCAGTATTTAAGGGTCACAAAAGGCGGGGTAAGACTGTTCCCCTTAGAGTACAGGCAACATACAAGAGCCCAACACTTGGTTTATCGGGGGGACTCGTCTAGATAGCACGCTCCTGGCACCCTGCTCTCCCCACCAGGCCTCCCATCATGTCCCAACGCCAGCAGGACGAGTCCTGTTTCACTTTCTTAACGTTACAGTCTCAAAGTTCCCACTGCTCTATTCCTTCTGTCTGGGGGAGGATGCCGGCCTTTGGCTTCTAATTTTCCAGGGCAAGGTCGAAAAAAGAGGCTGCCTGTCACTGAGAGGTTCAGGCTTCTCTTCACATCAGGCAGAAAACAGAATCAGGAGTCTCCAGCCCATGCCGGCCTCACTAGGGGGGGCCTGCCTGAGTGTCCTGCCACAAATCCCTTTATGGACTCGCGCCTCAGTAAGCTGTAGGTGAACCAACGGGGAGAATCAGGCTGGTTTATATAATGTGCCAAGAGCCCAATAAAACACCTTCTGAGTGCCCAGTGTTAGCAGTGTCAACAAGGCCTACGCATACCCAGGAGCTAGATACGGACTGAATGAGACCTCACTGCATGAGAAAATCGCTCGTTCGGTTTTGTAAAATTTAGCATAAGAAATCTGAAATGGAGCACAAAGGTGTAGGAATTCATTTTTCCGTGTACCGACAACACGAAGGCCTTCCTTTTCAAACAGAACAAAACTTCCAGGACCTCAAACCACCTGAGATATAGCCGCTCCACAGGCATGCGATGCCATTAAGGGGGCAGAAAACTCACAGACCTACTTTGCTTTGAACACCAATGCTCTTCTGCCTTAATTGATTGTGCTAGTTCAGGTCTGAAGGAGCCCGAAAGACTGCATGAACTGAAATTTAGCCCCGACCCCAGAGCTGGCGAATCTGTCCCGGGACGGACAAAGGTGCTCATGCCCCCAGGTAGCTGTGATCTCACTTTCATGGTTCAAGGGAGAGGACAGCCCTTCTGTCCCAGATGTCCTGCCATGGGCCTGGGCCTGGCCCTGGGTGGGGGGAAGGGGGGGCGCGCATCTCTTACCGCCCCAAGTTGGCCTCAATTTCGAGCGCCGCTTTGCACAGCTCCTCTGAGTTCTTCTCTAAACAACGCATTCCTCCCAGCCCATGAAACAGGCAGTCCAGGCCAGGCACTGTGATACACACCTGCTGGAAAATCTGTCCTCTGGTCTCTTTCTTGAGCTCAGCAATGCATAAACAGATGAGGAAGGAAAGAGGAACAGAGAAGAGTGTGAGAAAAGCCTCTGTGATATTTCTCCCGTGCACCTGGCTTCCGCACACAGCCTGGGTTAAAATTCACCACCAGTGACGGTGCCCAAACACCTCATTTGGATTTTGGCCGCCATGCTTCTTCGTTTTAATGGGATGGACTCAGTCCCTTGTAAAAGGGACTGCAAGGCAGGTGCCGTCACCCAGCAGCTGCACCCAAAATGAGGACCTGGGAACAGCTCACTCATTGTCTCCCCTTGGAGATTACCTGTCTGATGAGCTGCTTGCCTAATAACGTCTTAAATTCCTGACGCCTGACGGGCAACCTGAGTACCGGGCACAGCTGTGTGAACAGAGTTGCGCTCTCCTCTTGGCCAAGTGCAAGACCAGCGGGCCGGCTCTCCCCGCCCGCGCAGTCCATCAGCCTGGGCTTCCAGGGCCGTAAGTCAACAGGGTCGTGCAGACAGCTGTCAGAGACAGAGCGGGGACACGCAGAAGAGCTTAATGAAATTTTATTTGGAAAATATGGCAAGAGTCTAAGGCACTTCAAACATTTAAATACATATAAGACCAAAGTAAATGTGACATGGTAGAAAGGAATCCATAAATACGTGAAGAACTACACTGTGTTTCCCTAGAGGCAAAAATAAATCGCCAATTCCTCTAACGAGATCCAACCTTTGCCATTAGACGCAGACTTGGGTGATGATTAATAAAAACATGGTAACGTTACGTGTAGTTCTTCATGTCTCAATGACTATGGAATATAAAAGTTGAAAATACTGTGTCAATTTCTTATATAGATACCTTTTATATAAAAAGTCATATAATACACCCACCTAAATTAACCCAACTGAAAAGACTTCCTTTCGTAAATTTTCTGCTTTTCGAGAGTTCCGTTTTTGATTTTTAAACCAGAAACCTACCAGACCAGGCCTAAGGTCTGATGATCAGTCATTCAACTGCCCTACTTTAGAAGAGTGAACACACACACACACACACACACACACACACACACACACACCAACAAGACCATCCTGGAATGCAATCTTCAGAGAGCTTCCCAATGGCTCCACAGTAAGTCAATATAAATACTTGTGGAACATTTTTAAAAACGCCAAGCCAGTAAGAAGCTGACGCTTCCGGGCAGCGGCAAGGGGAGGAGAGAAGGAACGGACGTGGCCCGCTCAGGTCAGGTTACAATATCCTACGACTGTACATAACGGAGCAGAGACTCGACAGCAACAGAGCCGGGGGTAAGCACGCCCGACGCAGAGGGAAGATGGCCAGGAGGGAGGCGACGTGTGCCCGGCGGCCAGCTCCTGCTGGCTCGGCTTCCACTGCGCAGCTGCAGGCTCAGCCCTCCCGTTCTGTGTGCTGGTGAGCTCAGGCACGATACGTATACATTCAGTATCTGTCACCCCAACAGGAACAAGTAGCAGCTTAATGGTGGCGTGTACATGGACAGCTATTTGCATATAATCAATCAAATGAACTTCGGTGGGTGGGACCAGGAGATGTCTTCCTTCCAAGCCTAGGGGTGCCCTAGAGACCGGGAGAGGAGAAAAAAATGGGGGGTTAATAAGTGACCTCAGGCCGAGGTGTCCTCTGTGACACGGGAACTCTGTCCAGCACAGCTGACAACCACCTGTGTGTGGGTGTGCGGACGGCTGGACCGCGGAATAGAGACCCATTAGCACCAGCTGTTCTGGAGACAGCTGGGCTCGGCAGTGCCACATCCGGCCATCCTGGGACGTCAACATCCTGCTAAGGGCGGACTCTCGAACCACAGGTTGCTGCTCACCGTCTGCTTTAGGAAAAATGTCAGGAATGTAGTAGTATGTACTCGTGGGTGCACCAGGTGCCCTCTGGATAATTCTGCCCAGAATGAACCCCTTCACGTGAGGGTGTCAGAGCGTCTGTCTCCCCAGGACAGGCAGAGGCCCAGCCTCTGCTGTGCTCACCGTCAGGAGTCCTGGCTGTCTGGGGCGGGGGCAAAAATCATGAACCTTTCAGTTCCAGACTAAAAGTCCCAGTTTCAGAATCCTCAGAAAACCTGCGTCTCTTGTTAGCTCCCTGAAGAAGGGGGCCCACTGGGCTGGTGGACTTGAGCCTGTTCACAAACGCCAAATGCACAACACTGACCGGAGACTGGGCCTTGGCGAAGTTGACGTGGGCGTACAGAAGAACCGCGATGTCCTTGTGTCCCGCCTCCAGGGCTATCGAGAGTGCGGTGCTGCCGTCCTAAAGATCACACGGAAAAGAACAAGCCAGGGTGGGTTCCTCAAACTTCTAGACAACCGAAAGGACGCAAAACAAATACTCTCCAAGAATTGTTAAGGTTCCCCAAATCTGTTCAGTCCTTCAGGAGACTGTTCTGGACCTCTGTGCATGAAGCCCGAGGACTGCAATGAGGCACCCCCCCCGCCCCCCGCCCCAGTGGAGTCACAGTCCGAGCACAGTCACCTCATCCCTGCTGCGCCTCCCAGTGGTTAGTGTGTTGGCACGCGCCCCACGCACCCTCAACAAGGGCGGGCTGCCCGGAAGGACTCACCCCACTACTCTTCCCACCAGCTAGGGGCAGTAGGAGGCGATGGGGGAGAAACCTGAATGTCTGTGTTTATCTTTACAGCGAGCAGGCAGTACCACAGCGTATGATCTGACACCCTGCCACTTGCTGACGATCTTTTAACATTGCCCTTGGGGAGGGAGCCGACCCTCCAGCCCTAAGCGCCCCCATCGGCTGCCGCAAACACCATCCACGCACAGTCACTGCATCCTGCTGCCTTCAGAAAGGCATTTTAGGAAAATCTGAGAGGAAACACTAAATATGGGGCAGTCAAAGGGTCCAGTTCGGTGTTCGGCTTCCATGAACTCGCAGGGCTTTGTTGCGTGTCAAGGAGGGACAAGGCGAAACCCAGCACCATTTATTCTGTCTGCTCTTGGAATTAGGATGCCCTTCTGGTCACCAGCAGCAGGAAACAATGCTCGTGCGGTCGGCATCTTATAGTCCTTCCCTCCCACCAGAATTCTCGGAGCTACCTTCCCTCCCACTTCTCTCCTCCTTCCTTCCTCCCTCCTTCCTGAGGTGACCAGCATTTCTGGAAGCCACTGTGGCTCTGGGACCTCTTATTACTATATCGACTGGCTGTTTTTTGCTGAGAGCGGAAGTAAAAGCAAGCAAACAAAAATCAAGACACACGCAACACACACTGCTCTCGAGGAAGGGTAAGGCTCTCCCTCTGCTCCCGCTGAAGTTAAGGGCATGTGGGACAGGTGCAGCTTCTTCACCCCCAGAGAGGAGCGTGCCAGGCAGAAGCCTGCCGGCGGCCCCTCGGTCCTTGGTACTAGTCAATGCCTGCACTGGTTTGCTTTTCCTGCTGCCTTGGCCCCCCCCGGGATCTGACGCTTAGTGCAAAATAGGATATTTTCCTTCCAACTTTTTAGTGCTTTGGGCTGAAGAAAGCTCTGGGCCAAACCTGTGCTCAATGGAGATGAGCTTTCCAAAGCAGAACCAACCCAGTCTGACCTCTGTGACCTTTGCACTTTGAACCATGGCACCACCCAAATATTAGTTCCTGTGCCTTCACCTACTGGTACTCTTCCCCTTCGGCCTGGAGACATCCAGAGGCAGCAGCTTTCCTTACAGTGTTTCCCAGGCTAGGGGTTATCTGGCACAGGGACAGCTTTGGAACCGGGAGAGCAAATCGGGGTTACGATGATGGAAAAGCCAGAGCAGGAGCGGGGAGATGTGCTCGAAGGAGCCGGACGGTCTGGAGGGCCGAGCTGGTGAGACGCACGAGTGATTCCCTCTGAGGGGCCCCGTTTCGGGGGTGGGAAAGTGCTTCGCTGTGGTGACAGCTGGCTCCAGCCATCTAGTAGTTCCGGCCTGGAACAACTAGCAGTCCAGCTTTCCCAGGACCCGCAAGATGTCCACGCTCAAACTGCTCTGTGCTGTCAGTCTGCGCCTCCCCTTCCGCGGCCTGGCTCTCGGACCGGCTCCTCACCCTCCTCCCGTAACGAGTGTGCGCGGGGCCCGATCTTCCTGCCTTTGGTTCTAGCTACCGGGAGAGTGAGTTTGCACATAGGACACGCGGCCGTGCGGGGCGGGGAAGCGCGGTGGCCGGGACCATAACACAAAACCCCAACGAGCAGCACGGAGGATGTGCCCTTTCCCCCTGCCAAGGGGCACGGGCAGAGCTCCCGCCCCGCGGCCCCCTGCACACCCCGCGCAGGCCGCGTCCGCTCCTTACGTTGTCCTCCAGGTGGCCGTTGCAGCCGGGCTGGGCCAGCAGCAGCTTGACGATCTCCACGTGCCCGTGCTCGCTGGCACACATGAGGGCCGTGGAGCCCTCGTCGTCCTGGATGTTGACGTCAGCGCCGCAGGCCAGCAGGCCCCTCACCATGTCGATCCGCCCGTGGCTGACTGCCAGCATGAGGGCCGTCTGTCCCGCCTGTGGGGAGAAACGCATCAGCAGCACAGCCGAGACCGGCCGGGAGGGCGGCCTGCACTGGGCGGGGGGGGCAAGCGGGGGGCCGGCGTGATGACAGAGGGAACAAAGCAGATGTGGAATTAACCTGGGGCTGGGCGGTGGCAGGAGAAGCAGCTTCCTGTTCTGAGCCAGGAGCTAATGTGTCAGTGTAATGTGTCAGGGCTCCCCCATCGCTGGGAGGGTCTGTCTCCTTACAGCTAGGAGCCGGGAAGTTCAAAGGTGCTTAGAGGTCCAACCAGACCAGGGCCACTGTGTGCCCAGCGTGAAGACACTACACCACGGAGACAGTCAGGAAGCAGCCACTGCCAGGCAGATGGCGGGGACTCCCCGGCACTCAGAGGGGGGCCGACCTATAGGGCACGCGCACCCTGCCCCACACAGAGGTGGGGTGCAAAGCCACAGAGGGGGACGCCCGCGATGTGACACTGAAGCCGGTACTCCACTGGCATGTCTGGTCATCAGGGGCAGCCGGGCAGCCACATGGATGTGGGGCTGGGCCATGGAGCACAGGCTCGGTGATGACTCTGCGGCTGGGCTGGGTGCGGGTCGGAGCTGTGTGAGCGCGGACCCAGGAGACAAGTGCGCTCACCTGGCTGGCTTTGGCGTTCACATCCCCGCAGCCGAAGAGTTCCTCTACGACGCGCATGTCCTTCTCGGCTTCCACCGCGGCCAGGGCTGCCAGCATGATGGGGGTGTAGCCCGCTTTGTTCTGGTGATCCACGTTACACACGTCTGCAAAGACACGAGTCTTGTCAGGGAGAAGCCTTCGACAGCAACGCTTCTCCCCAGGGACCAAAGGAACAGGGTTGGGAGGAGACCATTGAACCGGCCTCCGGTGCTCCAAGTCACCCTGTGACAGACGTTTTCATACTCAATGAAAGAAAAGAGGTTTTCTGGTCTTGTGTGAGGCCAAAAGCAGAAGTGAGAGTAAGCCTTCAGAGCACCCTTGTTCGTAGCCGGTGGCTGGACAGTAACAGCTTGGAGGGCTGGGGCTTGTTTGAAGTAATGGTGAATTTGAAGAGTCCACAGAATGTGGGATGTGGACGTTCATCTGTGTTTGGGGGATCATGACTGTGGAACAAAGGAGGCAGGGAGAGCTACAAATATGAAGGCTTTGTAAAGGCTTGCATAGAGAGCACTGACTATGGCATCACCCACTCAGAGATCACTCATTCTGAGACCGAGTTTGCTCCTCTGACTTGCGTGGGGCCCTTGGAAGCCAAATTCCAATCCCATGACCCCTAGCTAGCTGTTCTCGGCACTGCGGTCTGGGAGCAAATGCAGTGAGAAACTGCCAGGGACTAACAGACACAACAGACCAGACCTTTTCTATTCCTCTAATTCTTTAAGGAGGCATCAACGATTCTTTTTAAATTCCTTTAGCACTTTCTAATACAATAAAAGGAATGGACAGTGCAGGAAAGAAGCTTTCATGCATGACCAAATAGAGTTAAAATGTTCACAATATTTCTATCATAAGGAGTGAGAAGAGAAAGTACCATGAAGACTTGTCTTAAGCTCAAAAATAATTGCATAGCAGGGATGTGATGGCATTTACACACAGAGCGTGTTTTTTTAATGTAGAAAAGGAGAAAGAAACAGCTGTGTGATAGAGAAGCACGTGAGCCAACAAGCTCTGTGAGGCTCCCCATCATCCGTGATGTTCGGGTGTTCAGAGACGTGCCGTATGGAGCCCCAGTCTCAGCCTGTAACGGTGGGAAGCAGTGGGTCAAGTATATCTAGTACGGTGATTAACCAAAGCCACCCAACCGCGGAAGTGAAATAATTTACTAAAATATCATATCCACACAAATTTTCCAAGGGTAGATTAAATTGTTACTTTCGAGAGTAATCTGAAATCCTGTTTTCGGCTCCACTGGATATTACCCACTTCTCCGTTTAAACAACAACATGGGCTGACAGTACCACCAGCTCTGTTTATAGTCTGGAAAGTCTAAAGGGAAGGAGGCCTGGAATTCCTTCCACTAAGATGGAAGCAGTTTTAGCCTAACATAGCCCCATATGCCGGGAATAAGCAAACTTAGAAAAGGGGATACATCTGCTTGGTTACTTCCCTGCCTTAATCTAATTTCCCCAAAATGGAGTAGAAGAAATTAGAGAGTTGGATCAAGAAGCAGTAGGGGGAAGCTGGACAATTTTATTGCATATGCTAAATCAAATGTTCACATCGTGTTCTTGCTAATTTAAGACTGAGGTATTATAAATTCTGTATCAGTCACTTACTAGAAGTAAAAATATGTATTTTGAAAATAAATCAGAAGACTTGGGGATTGTATGTACCACTGGGCTATTATATTTGAACAAAAAGTTGGAAGTTTGCTATTTTCCAAGGGGACCCTTCTGTGTAGCACACCCTCACTTCGTGTATAATACAGGCTGTGGCTGTATTCTGGGATGGGATATTCCCATTATAAACAAGAATTTCCACTGCTCTCGTTACTAGGGCTCAGGTGTAAGAATAACACTGTCTTCACTCTATGCTGAGTCCCCAGTAACAGGGTGTATTTTGGTGGGAATGGTCACGATTCTACTACAATCTGTCATGGTGGCCTTGAGTGGTCTGCATCTCAGCTAGCGCACACCTGTGCAAGGCCGCTGGATGGGGTCATGGAGTAAAGGCAAAAGGAGCAGCCTGCAAGCTGACGCTGGTCCCCTGAGCCGCGATCTGTCTCCTGAGAGCGCACCCGCCCCGCCTGAGCGATTCAGCTCAGGAGGGACCCTGAGTCACGCTCATCACCGGGGAGACTCCCTGCCTGAACACAGCTGAACTGCAGCAAGAATATCCCCAAAACCTCCTTTCGAAATGGATCTGGAGTCCGTGTCACCCAGCTCTGTTCGAAGTTCCAGCCTCCCACCAGCGACTCGAGACGAGCGTCCTTGCCACACCTCGTGGAAAGGCAGTGGGAGAGGGTGGGGGGGGACCCAGACCGAGCAGTGGGTCACCCTGCTTCTGGGAGGTGAGGCGCCCCCGCGCGCGGTCAGGGAAGAGACCAGGGCGGCGTACGCACCGGCGTCCAAGAGCAGCTTCACGATCTCGAAGTTGGAGTGGGACACGCTGTAGTGGAGGGCCGTGTTGCCGTTGCCGTCGGCCATGTTGATGACGTGCCGGAGAACGTCCGGGGAGATGGCCTCGAACGCCGCTATGTAGTCCCCCACCATGGCCGGACTGGCCGACTTCTGACTGGACACGCGGAACCACTCGTGCTGCAGGGTGTTCAGGCAGAACCGCTGCCAAAACACCGGAAGGTGGCCATTAGTTCTTCTATTTATAGCCCTCCCCGAGACCCAGCTGAAAGCCCGAGAAACGAGGCCTTTTATAGGCAGAGCGTACGCAGCTAGAACCGGCTCTCAGAGAACAACTCATGCAACCCGGGGCCCGAAAAGGAGCCTCAGACTCCAAACGGGAGCATCCCTCCTGACTTCCAACCACAGACACATTCTAACTTCTGGAAATGAGGCCACGCAGCACTGCGCAGGGGCTGTCCCGGCAAGGGTCCGACCCTGTCTCTGCTACTTGTGAGCTGTACTCTCCTGGGGAAGATACTTATTCCCTGCCTCAGTTTACTCATCTGCAAAACGAGGGTAATAGAAATACCTTTTCCCCACAGTGCTTGTGATGAGGACAAATGGAGCAATACACATAAAAACACGTAGGCCTGGCTCCGTTGAGTCTTGAACGATTAATATTATGTAATTATGCCGGCCCTGCACATGATTTTCAGGGTAATCAGGACAGAAGAAATTCCTTCACCCACACTGAATTCTGCTGCTTTCTTCCTATCCAGACCACCCTTAATTGCTTCAACATCCGCACAGCACTGGGCTGAAAGCCCACGAGGGTGTGACCAATCCAGTTCCCACTCCAATCCCAAAGACAAACGTTCAACCATGGAAAGGGATTAAAAAGCGGGTTCAAAACAAATTACGTTTCTCATTAGGACCGCCTGCATCTGATCATGAGCCCCGTGCATGCCTTCCCTCAGGCTGTGGACACATGAACATGGGGCTTATTTCATGAGCAAGCAAGTCAAAGCCGGACCCTGTGAAGTTCAAGGCAGACTACGCATGACCACTGCTGGTGATGGGAAGAGCCAGAACACTTTTTCCACGAGCCCTTTTTACATGAGTTTACCGTTCACCTGTCCTTTGCTTACTCTTGAAAGGTTTAGAGATACATCAAAGAAAGATGGAAAGCTTATGTCAACAGCACCAGAACTCAGGAGGTCCCCTTCCTACAGAGAAGTGGGAGCTGGAATTGCACTGGCTTCTGTAGCTTTATCATCCTGCCACTGATGATTCAGTTTTAGCCCGTTCAATCATATTTTGCGTCACTTGATGGAAAGGGTCCTAGGTGGGGAAGAACTTCATCTAATGTTTTCTTTTCTTCTGCTCACTCTTCTGCATGTTCAAATTTCATTCCTCTGGAGTTCATCCTCACGCAGAGAGATGGAAACTTGTGTCGTTTGGGTGTTGAATTCTGTTACTGCTGCGAATGTGGTGACCTGTTCTGGTTATTGGCCCCGGCACTGTGGCTGTTCATGTGTCTACCACATTTCACGGCACAATTCCTTAAACACTTTTTCACTAAATGAGTTCAATTTAACCAAGAAGGAACTGACCACGGAGTGTGTGCGGGACAATATGCTTGGCAATCTGGGGCCAGAAAAATCAACAATCCTCTCTGAAGACCACATGACCCCGTATTTTGAGAATGGTCATAGAAAAGGTATACTACAGCTCTAAGATCTAGGGTCCAGAGGCACCAGTTTCAAGTTCAGGTTAAACCTCATGGGAAATATTAACACTGCAGTGACATTTCATGGTTTTGCTCTCCATGACTGAGGTGTAGACGGAAATTTAGTTCAACTGATGGAATTCTGTGTCCAACCCCGCCCCAGGCCAGGGATTTTATTTAGTGTTTTCTTCTATAAACACCAACGCCATGTGCCTTTTTCGTGTGCTGATTCAATGTCAAGACACAGCTGGCTCCGAGAAATTTAAGTTTCTGTAGCAACAGAAACAAATATGAGACGCAACCATTATTTTAAAAAAGGAAGCCATATGATAAGGTGATGTGATTCAGAGAGGATAAATAAAACATGGATCAGGACTCCAGAGGTATCACTTAGCCCCAGTACTAACTAGTAGCTAGTTAACGAACTCTGGTCAAGACTCCGAATCTTCAGGGCCTCAGTTAAAATAGAACAGGTCAGGAGAGACTGTCCTCACAGGCACGCACGCGCCTCTCACGCCTGTGACAGCTGCTACCAGTCCTTCCTCTGACTGTGCGTGTCGTCCACGAGGAAAACTGTGCCTTTCCGGGACAAGGTAATCCCTGAAATCCCTTCTAGTTCTAACATTTTGGTTCCATCACTCTATAATCTTGTGAGACTTTTAAACCAACCTTCTCACTCGCTGCTGACTTCTGTTACGCGGCAGAAAACTTCACGTTGATGACATGCAAAGATTCAAACGCCTATTTTGTCTAACGGAACGTGAGAACCTACATTTTCTCAACGCACCGAAGAGAACTGTCACCCGGAGGGCGGGTCTGACCTAGGAGAGAAGCCGCGCCTCAAAACTTCAACCAGGGAGGGAGCGACGAACTTCACCATGGTGTCCGATTCACCATCGCCACAGAAACACTCCTCTGTCCTGTGCCGTGTCCTTCATGCTCCCAAAGCAGCCACCAGCGTCCCTGCTGGGTGCTTCCAAGTCTCTCAAACTGGGCGAGGATGACAAGTGCAGTGACTCCGAAGTTTAAAAATAGTGGCCGCCTGCATTCCACACGAGAACATAATATGCACTTTCATAGTTGAAAGGAATGCTGACCTCGGCCCAGATAGGTTGCTTTTTGAAAAACCATATGCCAACTTAAAAAAAAAAAAAAAAATCTGGTGACTCTTCTCCCTGGATCACAAGGTTCTGTGAGCGGAAGCAGAATGTGTCGAAACCTGACGATTGACTGCAATTAGCCCTCCCTCCCGCGGGCAAATATATGCCTCACGGAGGCCTCATCTCCGAGAAAAGTACAGGGTGGGGATGTCTGCTGCTGGGCCCGAGGGAAACGTTCACGGTGTGAGCAGGGCAGCGTGAGGCTCACTCTGCTTACACGAACTAGAAATAGTTCAGGGGCAAAGCACGTGGGCAACAAAAGCTCAGGGGCAGGCTAGACACCTTCACTCTGGTGTCCACTCGGGCACTTTGGACAGACTGGGGACAATGTCTGTAGGGCAGACTCACCATATCCTTGCTGGTCAAAGCTTTGGGGTCATTTATATTATTTTTCAGTAAGTTGCATGCAGACAACATCTTTTCACTTAATTCATACCTACGACAAGATAAAAGACAGAGAGTTCATGACTGGCCACCAAAGGAAAGGCATTTTTATTGCAAACTCTACACCCCTTTAAAAGACAAGAGGCCCCCGAGGGGACTTCACAGCAGGTTCAGATCGTGCAAGATGCTCTCCTGGAGGTCAAGCGGGCTTCCCTAGGCGTCTGAGGATGTACAGAGCCAATGTCTCCAGCCAGAGCTCAGGCCTTTCTATATGGGCAGCTTTCAGCCTCACCTGTTTGGCCCTTATGACACTAAGGAATAACATTTGGAACTTTTTTACTCCCTTTATTTTAAGTTCTTAAAAATATTTTTACTCTTATGGGTGTGAAGAGGTCGGAATTACCACGTATCCAATACACTGACCAGTAAACCACACATCTGAACTCAGAAAGTGTTTAAACCCCATAAAAATCTAAACTGAAAAATCAGATGATGTATGCTTAATAAAGGATAGCTCAATAGAGCTGTTAAAAAAAAAAAAACCACAAAAAAACCTAGATGACAAGAACCTGAGCCATGTCAAAATACTTGGGACTATAAACTAGAAACACTTACCTCGTGTTAACGCAGTTAAACTTTCATTTGCAAAATTAAAGTTTTCTGAAATGTTCTATTTATACTCCACACAGTGAAAAACCGTCTTGAAATTTCCATCTGTTCTATTCTCTGTTTTACAAAAGCACTGATTGCACATTTGCTAGCAGTCTTTAAAATCTGCTACATCGTTAGGTACGTGTTTCAGCCAACCAGAGTTGTTTACTGGGTATTTCAGGTGCTGTTTAGAAGACTCCCAAACCCATTCTTGTGGCGCTCCCTGTCACTCCATCATCCACAAAACGCAGACATGTGACTGATCACATCATCTTGGCAGTGAATGCAATCTTTGGCTGGGGCTAAAAAACTGCTCCTTTCACACACAGCGACCCTATAATAACAGTACTGACCCCTGTATCAAGATAAACGGCTAATGATAAAATCGGGAAAAGACATGTGCTGGCCACACAAAACTCTAACGTGCCTTTAAATAGAAGGTGGGTTGTTCAAACACTGGAAACTTCAGTGGCATGTAAGAGTTCTGTGGACGGTGACTCCACACGTAAAATAAGCCAGCAAATACATTTAAAGGAAGCAAAGGTGGCAGCCTGACCAGGCCCTTCTCTTTGTTACTCTCCGAGATCTAGGAGTTATCTCCCTCCGCACCTGTATTTATTAGCAACATGACATGACGGTCGTACCTCTGACGATGAAGTCTAGCTTTCCTCTGGGGATCGGAAAGACCCAACCAATAGTTAACAATGGCAAAATCTCCTCATCGGCCAGTTCTCTGGCCAAAGGCACATTCAACGTGGGAAGGGTTAGGGAGGGGAGGGGAGGGTACCACACCTCTCTCTGATTTCCACCTTCTCAGGTTCACATTCTGGAACCTGCATCTCATCTTCCACCCTGGCGGACTTGAAACCTTCAATATTAACGGCATGGTGCCCTTCCGCCACTCCCCGAGTGTCTTCATCCTCCTCTTCCTCCTCCTCTTCCTCAGGAGGATACTCAATGACATCACACTCGTCATCTGACTCGGAGGAAGAGCTTTCATCCGAGCTGGAATCATCACTTGAGGTTGTTTCATACCTAGGTGGCAATTGGGAGTTCAGGAGATGCAAGGTGTGCCCAGAAAGACCCTGACAGAAACTCTTATGCAGGGAAAGCGGCTAACTGACTCCAGACATCTGACCAGTGGTTTTAGACCCTGCATTTAGAAGTTCAAAGTAAGGTCTATTTAAAAATCTGGTGGTTTTGAATGGGTTCTGACTTAAAAGGGATAACTTGAGTTGCCAATTAGTATCATTATACTACTTGCAGAAAAAAAAATACGTATATACAGCACCTCTGGCTTAGGATAAATCAAAGGAAACTTACTTCAGGAAAGCCAGGTCTGCAGTGGTTCATTTTTTCTGTTCCCCCCCTTTTTTTTCCTTTTCCCTTACATTCTTCCTATTTTGCTCCCTTAATTGTCCCCGTGTCATGGTGAACAGATTATGGAAGTAACTGATAGTTCCTCTGACACACGTCCTCCAAAACGTCCTGGGCCACACTACCCAACTATTGACTTCAAAGATTCAGAAAATAGGCCCCATTAACTTAAATCTTTATATAATGCTTTGCTACAAATATTATCTCGACTAGCTGCATTATTGCTTTCTTGTCGAGGCCGAGGCCATATACGGATTAATAGATTAGCTCCTCTGATTCAATTCTAGGATGACAAACAGGCTTCATTATTTATCTGGCCCAAAGAGAAGGAATAAACAGCTATTTAACATTCTACTTAGGAAGGAAAGAATGGAAGGCACAGCTGGATCAGTGGCCAAGTGAAAGGCCCTACAATTTTGTATGTAAGCATGGAGAGCTAAGCAAAACAGCCCATTCTGAAGGAGCGGATGGCCATCACCAGCCCATGGAGTGATGCTCTTGCCTCTTTCTGTTTGGTTTTGAGTCTGATACAGGGGAAAACAAGTTGTCCAACACCGCAGGACACCTGCCGCCTGCTGCTTCTGTTGAAGGCTACTGTTTTCGGACCAGAGGTGGGAAGGTGTAAATCGCTCAGTGTCACCAGGTGTCTTCTCAAGAGTGACATATCCTTAAAGACAGCAAGAAGAGGACAGGAGAGGAGCCCAAATGCACCTTTCTGAGGGGATCTTCCGTCACCAAGATGTGGCTGCAGCCCAGACTGGGCACCTTTAAATGGGACTTGAGGAGAGAAGAGGTGAAGGAGACAGACAGACCACGTACAGAGTGGCTGGCACCACCATCTTTCCTTACCCTCCGTTGATGCCAACAAACTGAAGATTCTTCTTTGTGCCATTTGAATCTTTGTTGCCATCTTTCTTCTTCATGATAGACTTCAGTGTGCTTTCACTGTTTGTACATACTGTGAAAAAGGGAATCGAGGTGAGCAAAATTAACACAACTCATATCCACACAAGTTAAGGGACCAAGAAATTTTTCTTCGTGTTCATTTTTTTCTTATTCATGTAAATTTAGATCTTGGCCCGTGCATATGAGATGCTTGCACAAAATCCACTGAAAAGATGTGTGCATGTAAAGGAAATAATCTGAAGTTCTTTAAATGGGGAAAAAACCACCATTAGTACTTCTAGACATAACAAAAGCAACGACAACTAGCATTTGTATCAGGCTTCACTGTTTATAAAGCAGTGTCGTATCTCATTCGGGCCTCAGAAACCACTTAGGCCCTAAAATAGGGATTATTATTGTTCTTTTCCTTCAGCTGAGATAATCTGGGAAAAAGTTATGCCTGCCAGACAGAAGGAATGAAATGCTATTTAAAATATTTCATAATTCACAAAATCAGATGCGTTTTCTTCGGGGGATGGCACACTCCTTTGTTTTGCAATCTTTTTAAAGATGTTCTAGGCCTACCTTCCTAACACTTCTTAGCTCAATGGTTTTTCCAGGTCAACCTATGAGGCAGTCTAACATTAGATTGGGGTGCCAGCAGCGCTGGTCCTAGAATCCCGAGGCCGAGCAGGGCTGAGTGAGGAAGGTTACCATAGAGGCCGGCGGCTATCTGGTCGTCCGTCAGGTTCACGGGGGGCAGCGTGCTTTCCTGAGAGGGGCAGGCGTCCTGGCTGCCGAAGGGTGTCCCTTCTGTGCTCCCCATTGCTTGTTCATGCCGGGAGGTCTGGATGTTGAACGGAGCTCCTGCTTGAAGGCCTCCACACTTACAGGTGTATTCCAAGCTACCGCCTGTCAGGAAGGAGACAGGTGTAGAAGCGTGTGATGTTAAGACCAAACGAAATGGGCAACACTGTTGTTGCTTTTTTTTTTTTTAATTTTTGCAACTCATCATTTTCTCAAGTGTTTTTCTCCCTCTGTTTTCTTTTTGCATTTTTGGCAGTACTGTGGAAGCCACCCAAACTCAAACCCCAAGGCCTTCTTGACCCTTAACCTTCCCTTCATCACCACATCCGGGTCTGCCCAGGCCGGTCCTTCCACCTCCCTCTCTTCCCCCTGCCCCAGCTGCTACTGCCCGGGTCGGCTCTGGTGGGGTGGGCAGCATAGCATCCTGACGGCCTCTCCCTTTACCACGGCCTCTCACACACTCTGCTGAAGAGCAAAACTCCACCCCTCAAATCCCATCAGCACTCTGGCTAAAACGAATCTGAGCAAAGCTAAAACACACTCCCCTCTGCTCAGGAAATGCAGCCCACGATGCTTGGCCACATACTCTAGACCACCCATAGCCTGACACATCTCATTACCTCTCCACCTTTATTTCCCACCACGCCTGGGGTCCCTTTTGAGGGGAGGGCTGCCTCCCAGTCACGAGATGCTGAGAGTGGATGTCCCTCATTTTCCTGACAGCTCGTCTTGGTAAACACTCCTCTACTGGGAACGCATCTTCCTCCCCACCTTCGCAGGGTCAAGCCCTCGGTCACCCTCTCTTTGAGCCTTCCCTGACCGAACTAAACATGACTTTCCTTTCTCTGACTCCCACAGTCCAGCTCTCAGACCCTCTTCCAGGATCTGTAAGACAAAAGATCTGGGACCGCCTAAGACTCCCTTCTAGTCTGTAAAAATTTTGAGGGCACGAAATTGTGCAAATCAACTTTCTCTCCTCACATCTACTAGACTGCTTTTGTGTATCCCAGGTACTTAATGTTTGTTCACTGACTCGAGCAGAAGAATCAGACCAATTCATTGCATATAATTAATGTATCTAGGAATACCACGGTATCTTTAATGTGGCTGCCATGGCAAGATGTTTACAATGTATGGTTAAACGAGAAAAGCAGATAATAAGATTCTACGTATGTGATCCTATCAGAAAAATATATAAAAGTTACCTGGAAGCTATGGAGATTTTTAACTTTTCTCTGTATTTGCCATTTTTTTGGAGTGAACATTAACTGTGTTCAAAATCACTTTAAAAAAATAAGAAAATTCTTTGACTAGCAAGTTGTTTCTAAGAATTTTATCTTAAGGATGTACAAAAAGATACAGAAGGATGTTCACTGTTTCCATGCATACAACAGTGGAAAGAGGCAGATACCACAGTATGCCAATAAGAAACCAGTGAAATTAGGTCTGGTGTATTTATACAAAGGAATTCTATGCAGTCATTTAAAATGTTGATGTAGGCAGACATTTTTAGCACAGAAAGATAAGCATAAAGTATTATTGAGTTTTAAAAATAGGTTATTAAATCGTTTGGAGAAAATAAACCTATTTTGGCAAATAATTATATTTATATGTATGCATACTAGAAAAGTCTAGAAGGATACACAACAAACCTGTTTAACACTGCTTTTCTAAGGCTAAAGAATTACAGGTGGCTATAATTTTTTCTTCTTCATTGTTGACTTCCTAAATTATGCATTATAAATGTGAATTACTAATACAAATAAATTTAAATCTACCCACAGTAATGTCCTATGATAAGGATTTGATCACAGCTTTCTCTTTTTTAAAGCTCTGAAATTGGTTAGATCCTCAGAAGAAAAGAAATTTAAATACTGATCGTATTTTGAGGCAATTAGGGGGAAAAAACAACCATGATAGATTCTGTAACTGTTCTCTTCAAACTCTACTGTTCATAGGAATCATCTGGGGATATTTGCTAAAATGCAGATTCCCAAGCACCTGTTGCCATAAAATCATTCCGTAGATCTGCGATGGGGCCCCAGTGGTGGGCGTCTCTGACATCCCCACTGATCACAAGACACTCTGATGCACGTGGCCCACTTTGGAAAGTGCTGGTTTAAAACAATGACGCTCTGATTAAAAAAACTGGAGGGAGGCAAAATGCTCACAGTGAGGCATTAGGGATCACCTAAATTTTAATTCTCATCTATCCAACCTAAGAATTGTGAATGCCAGGGAGGTTCGGTGACTTCATAGCTGGACCAGAACCCACATTTCCTAATTGTGTGAGCAGTACTCTGTCTGTGAATCAGTAGCACAAGTGCCCTCCTCTAGCTCTGCAGGCAAGGGCCTCCCAGGGGACTCCACAAATCCACTCCCTCCCTCAGCACACATGCAACACCGGGTATAACCCTCCAGATAATATTCGGTGCCCTTGGACCTGATGTGCTCCCCCAACAGCAAAAACGGAAGCTCTTTGAGCGCCTCTGACTTACTTTAAGCAAAGTAAACAAAGCAGTGTATTGGCTTCTATTCCCCCTTCTCCGTCCCCACTCATCAGTACGGCAGAGACAGTGGGGTGACCTCCCCAGAGTCTCAGCAGCTACAATCCCCGAGTGCCAGCACACTCTTCCTGGAGAAACTCTCTCATTAAGCATGTTCCTATTCAAGAACCAGTGAGGACTTTTAAAATGCAAATACCCCAACGGTTTTTTATTATTTTTGAAATCAGAGACATATACAAAAGCAGACACCAGTATAACGAATCCCTGCGTGCCCATCAGGGCTTCAAGAGTCATCGGAGCTCTCTGGCCCAGCTAGACTCCTCCACCCACTCACACGGGCGTGCTGGGAAGCAAAAACTGGAGGGCCTATCACTGCCATCCATAACGATTTTAGCATCTATTCCTCAAAGAGCTCTTAAAAAATAATTATAGAGCTAAAAAAATAACCTACAAATTTTTTTAAAAAGATTATTGCATATTTGGTCAGTATTCACATTTCTCCGATGGTCTCAGAAAAACTTTTGTAATATATCTGAACCGGAATCCTTGTCACAGATTTCCACTGGTTGCTCTGGGTTTTAAGTTTTTGGATCCATAGATTTCTCTTTCTTTTATATATTTTTTTCATTTTTAATTTTTTAAAATATTTTATTTATTTATTTGAGAGAGAGAGAGAGCGAGCAAACGAGTTTGAGAGAGCACAAGCAGGGGGAGCGGCAGGCAGAGGTAGAAGCAGACTCCCTACTGAGCAGGGAGCCTGATGCAGGACTCAATCCCAGGACCCTGGGATCATGACCTGAGCCGAAGGCAGACGCTCAACCAACTAAGCCACCCAGGCACCCCTCTTATTTTCTTTTTGAACAAAGCTTTCAAAACATATTTATAAGTTGAGGTATAATTTATATACAAGGAAACACACAATTGTGGAGTTTAATGAGTTTCAGTAAATGCATATGCCTGTGTGACCACCTTCCTCATCAAGACACAGAACATTTCTAACAGCTCAGTAAATCCACACTGACCCTGCCTGCCTTTGCAGACAATCTCCCCCCTCCACGGAGGCCACTGTTCCCCTTTACCAAAGCTCTGTTTTTGTCAACTAGGGTTTCTTAGAACTTCTCCCATCTCCCAACCTCCACCGGCAGGCACCTGAGGGTCCTTCATGATGAACAGACAGCTTTATCTTGCCTGTGGGAGTTCTAATGCTCAACCCTTCCCACCCTCTACGCGTCCCCAGGGCTCACATGACGCCATCACTCCCACCTGTGTCCTTCTTACTAGACCGTTCTACAGGCCTATAATTTCAGCAAATTTCACCTTGTGCACTAGAACCATACTCTTCGAGGCTTGCCCTGGTTCTACTTCCTCTATAGCCTTTCTCCTCTGGTGCTAGTCCGCAGAAGTCTGTTTTCTCCCTCCCTGTCCTACAGCACTTAAGTGTCCAGACCAAAGTATGCCTGTCCTCTGTTTTCTTGGCTTCACGGGTGTCTCCTTCATAAGAACGTGAGCTCCTAGAATCCCTCCGTTCTATGCTCTTGGTTGGGTCCTCTTCGGTGCCAAGAGCAATGCTGGGGAATGGAAAGCCTTTCCTAAGCGCCTACGTAATTCGACGGAAACTCACCAGGGTTCCGTTGAGACTAACTAGCAAGGCAAAGAACAACATTAAATGTTAAGCTAGTCCTCATTTGCTGGAACCAGAGGGAATGTGTCACCTCTGCTGCCAGAAAATGTTTTTCGGACGGTGCTGAAACTCTGGCTGCTCTCAAATGGTCCGTAAACAATTGTCTGAACTTGATCAGGACCATCGTCGTTAGAGAGCACACAAAGAATGAGACGTGCACCAGCCCCGGACTGCTGTGTTCGACTCAAACACAGGAAAGGTGCAGCCAGGAAAACCAAAATAAAGAGGACAACAAAATCCAACGGTCTTGACCCGGGCTGCACTTGAGAACCAACAAACCTGGGGGTGGGGCTTTTAAAAACACAGATACAATGAACTCTCCGTAGGGGGGCCCAAGTGCAGTACTTTTTTTTTTTTTTTTTAAAGATTTTATTTATTTATTTGACAGAGATAGAGACAGCCAGCGAGAGAGGGAACACAAGCAGGGGGAGTGGGAGAGGAAGAAGCAGGCTCCCAGCAGAGGAGCCTGATGTGGGGCTCGATCCCGTAACGCCGGGATCACGCCCTGAGCCGAAGGCAGGCGCTTAACCGCTGTGCCACCCAGGCGCCCCTCAAGTGCAGTACTTTTAAAAAAAGTTCCTCAAGTAATTCTAATGTGCAGCCAGGATTGAGAACCACTGAATTATTTAATGGATATAAAATTTGACTGCTGAGGGGCGCCTGCCCGCTCAGTTGGTAGAGCATGCAACCCTTGATCTCAGGTCGTGAGTTCAAGCCCCATGTTGGGCCCAGGGCTTCCTTAATAAAAACAAACCTGACTGTTGAAAACAAGGGTTTAGACTTCCCTCTGGTTTCAATCCATCAACTTGGGCCATTTGAATTCCTATGAATGACTGGAGTTTAGTTAATAGGCCTGGACCATTAAGGGTAGAAGTCCACGACTACCAGTATGCTACCCCAACTATGTGGGTAAAACCACAGAAGTAACCACAAAACACCTGCAGAATTCCACCATTCTGGGCCTAGAGGCTCAGAGCTCCCACCAGGTGGCAATGGTTCCCACGGGCACCACTGGGGAGCTTGGCAACAGGGGAGGGGGGCAGCTGTGCTTCGGTCTTTAAATAATAATGACCATAAATGCCAATAAAGCAGGAACCTCATTTTACAAGTTGACCAGATTAGTGATAACTAAAAGAGAGTGAGTCACAGAAACCTCAACGCTCTGGAAAATACGAGCACCTCGAAGTATTAATTCTAAAGTACATTTAATATATGGATAATTATACTACCTAAGGCAAACTATAATGAAAAATAAGTCACTTAAGTGAAAACTCTGTGTATGTTCCTGGCTTTAAACCATTTAGGATGCACCATTTAGAAATGTTAAAAGCAAACTATTTTATAAGAAAAAGCCTTTGAAGGAAAACAGGGCTGGAGGAGTTTTTGTTTTTTACAAGATCACTCTCTCCAATTTCCTGTGACATTTCTCCATCTAGAATTTGTATTAGTTCTTGGTATATTGCACTGTGTATCTATATTTGTTAGAAAATTGATTTTAAAAAATAAAATGGCTTTTAAAAATTGCTCTGTTCACATATCCCAACTCTTCTGCCTTGCAACCCACACTTCTATTTATAATGCCAAGAGATTTCTAAAAACGCAACCATGAACACTGTGGGCCAGCTATTAAACATGTATTTTGTCAAAATTTCAGCTAAACATTCTGATCTGATTGCTAAAGAACATGTAGCTTGTTTGTCAAGAAGTGGGACTGAAATTTCTGAATCATTACAGAGGCCATGCAATCATTTAGGTCTCTTCCCCAAATAAAACCACGAATTCAAAGGGATCTGAATACATGTGTTTTTTCCATAAAGAATAGGGCTTGGGCATAAATTCATCCTTTTCAGCGCACATATTGGTTTGGGGAACAGACAGTGGAGATTATTCATGAAGAATCACCTGCTTTTTTGGTACATATTACTTCTGGGAGAAGGTATGCCTCTTTGCTGGAGGAGAAAGGGCAATGCCATTCTGATCCAAGGCTCAACATTCAGAACTCTGCCTGAAGGCCAAGGCATGTGGCCACCAACTCAGTCAACTTGAACTGGAGAGCTTCAAGGGTCAGAGTTGTAGTTTAATAATTTCTAGGGCCATTTTAATATTTTCCTGGGAACATTCTAGACAGCTGTCATGAATGTATCTAAAAGTGGGTACTTAGACATTAAAATGCTAGAGTGGATGAAGAATCAGATTCTCCTTCACCACAACCACACCCACATTTAATTACAAACCATCCCAAGACCTGACCCAAAAAAGCCACACTGACAGGCTGCATTAACTAAAGTTAGGTTAAGCATGGGTGTGCTTCCAGATACAGCTAAAGACCTCATCTCCTCCCCTGATCTCAGAGGGACTGATTGCAGCTGAACTCTTGGAGCACTTTCTGTTTGCACATTATTTGGTGGCTAACACATACTGCCATAGGTGATCATTCATTTTTCTGGTGTACATGGCTTGGCTTGGATTGGCCCAATTGGACTGCGAGTTCTTCAAGGCATAGACCATGTTACATCTTTGCTGCAGTACCACACTTTGCACAGAGCTGACAGTCAATGCATGGCTATCAATCGACCTGAACAGAGAAGGGGACAGAGCAGACTGTAAACATCTTTACTGAGGGGCACCTGGGTGGCTTAGTCGGTTAAGTATCTGACTCTTGGTCTCAGCTCAGGTCATGATCTCAGGGTCCTGAGATAGAGCCCCGCATTGGCTCAGCACTCAGTGTGGAGTCTGCTTCTCCCCCTTCCTCTGCTCCTCCCCCTGCTCCTGCTCTCTCTCATAAATAAATCTTAAAAAAAAAAAAAATCTTTACTGAGATATGAACAACTAGCTGCTTGGAGGAAGAAAAAACAGCTGTGGCCACTGTCCAATATCAACAATTCACTTCACCATTAATGACTGAACATCCAAGAACTCACTTCAGTTCTAAAAACTACCAATCTGTATGCTTTAGCCAGAAATGAACTGCATACTTTAGGAGGCAGAATATCAGTCAGAATAAACTTGCATCTTTTTCCAGAGTTGCACAGCCATGTTACCAATACTCATTTAAAAAAATAAAGCATCAGTTTAAAAGTAAGATTTTCAAACATGTGTCCACGGATGGGTTCACAAAGGTGGTGGACAGATTTTAAATCCTTGTAAAAGATTCTCCTTTGGGCGGGGGGACTCTTCCCCAAGGTTTGTAACAGATGTCCCAGATCTGCAATTTCATTTTTTCTGAGTATCAGCTATCTCTTTTGAAAATCTGATGAAAAGTCTTCAATTTCTTCACAAAAATTCCTAACACAAAACTGTTCATAAAGCAGTGGCCCCCAGATCTCTTAAGAGGCCTTGCTCTAAAGGCGGTTTATTCCAACAATATTTCCCCGAAACAGGGCCTGGGCGTGCCTACTGGGTGGTGGTGGTGGGTGGCAGCAGAAAACCCATGAATTTTAGAAAAATACTTTCTGGGCTGAATCTGATGGGTGGCCTGCTGAAGAGCAACTTTTAGAGAATAATTCTGCTGAAAGGGCTCCAAGCAAGAAACATGGAATCGAACCCTCTCATGTCACAAGAGGACATGGCAGCCCCAACTCTTCCTCTCTCAACCGATACTGCAAGTTCCTGAACCACTTCCGGGTCAGCTCTTCTGACTTCCGGGTCAGCAGGCCCTCCCCCTCCATCAGGCCATTATACACTGCAGGGTTTCAGAAGCATTTTGTCCGAATTATACGATGCTCTTGTAGCATTTGTTTTAATAAAAAATTGTGATTAAAAAAACCCTCCAAGTCCTTGGATAAGCAAATGGTGTATTATTTGAGCTAAGAGAAAACTCACTAGAAATGGTATTTCTATAACAACTTTATTTCCCTGATTGTGTTTTGGCTCAGATCTCTGTCTACAAAATCACTTTCACAGTTATGGGAATGACTTCAAGTTCATACTATTTAAAAATAAACCCAAGATAACTAAGGGTGCAAATATGGAAGCTGATTTAAAAAGCAGTTCTTCTGAGTATGAGAGATTAATTTTCTACAAATTGTGGCAGGCAGTTAAATTATACTGTTACAGTTTTGTTTGTATTTGCTCAGAGACAGTTATATAGTTTTGGTGTATTTGTAAATGTAAGTCATTCATTTATGATTTTCTCTCTCCAGAGGGAAAAAAGAAAAAAAAGAAAAAAAAAATTAACTCACTCCTCAACCCAAAATAATCCGACTGATTTACAGGCAGAATAAACATTTTTTTCCTAAGGTTTGTGTGAGAACAGAAACTTATTTCCTCTTAACTTAGTAATTCCATAAAAGAAAATATTAAGGAACCATGTGGAAACTTACACCACGAGAAATCAAAACGCTTTATGGATCTATGCACCTTGATGGTTACTGCAGCATTACCAACAATAGCCAAATCATGGAAGCAGCCCAAGTGTGTCTTGACTGATGAAGAAATAAAGAAGATGTGGTATAATTTCTACTTTGGAATATTACTCAACCATAAAAAAGAATGAAATCTTGCCATTTGCAGCAACATGGATGGAGCTAGAGGGCATTATGCTAAGTGAAATCAGTCAAGTCACAGAAACACAAATACTGTATGATTTTACTCACAAGTGGAATTTAAGAAACAAAACAAACAAAGGAAACAAGAGACAGACAAAAACCAGACTCTTAAATTTAGGAAACCAATGGTTACCAAGGGGAGGTAGGTGGGGGGGGGGGTGAGTAGGTGAAACATGTGAAGGAAATTAAAGATACACTGAGTCCTGAGTAACGCACAGAACTGTTGAATCACTATACTGTACACCTGAAACTAATATAACTGTATGTTAACTATACCGGAGTTTAAATTTTAAAAAAGAAACATCGAGGAAATAAAAAATAGAGAATATCTTTGGTCATCAACAAATTTCAGCTGCTTCGAAATTATGACAAGGTCTCTTTACCCCTAGAAGAATATTTGTGACCTATTAGGTGAAAAATACATAGAATATGTAGGATTCAACTTTTTTTAACAAGAAATCACGTCTCTAAGATCTAGAGACACACATACACACTTGTACATGCCAATCTCACAAGGGGTCACCCCCAGAGAGCACGAGGGCGTTGTTCACTCTTTAAGCTCTTCGGAACCATTAATTTGTTACAAGCACATATTCCAATTATTATTTTAAGAAACTGAATAGGGGTGTTAGGCATTGTGGTGCTACAAAACAGAACGCTCTTTTGCCTGTGAAAAAAGGATGCCCTCGGGGCACCCTGGGGGCTCAGGTAAGCTTCCAACCTTTTTTTTTTTTTTAAGTATGATCCATGCCAAGCTAGGAGCCCAACGTGCCTAGGTCTTGAACTCATGACCCTGAGATCAAGACCTGAGCGGAGATCAAGAGTCAGAGGCTTCACTGACTGAGCCACCCAGGCTACTCCAAGGATGGAGCCTACTTAAAAAAAATAAATAAATAAATAAAACAAATAAATAAATAAATAAGGCATGCCCTTAAATCTCCAACCTAGAAAAACTGTGAAGTCTCTGGATTGGGCACAAATACACATAATTCCACTTAGGCTTTGTTTTTAGCTTTTATACAGACTCTGAATGACTCAGAATTGAAAATGTATTCTACTTATTTTGTGTTTTCCCATTTTTACCGAGATCTTTATCTTGACACAACTGTTAGCTGGGGAGGCGTAATGATTGAGGGAAAAGGATGATAGGCAGAACGATGAAAATGAACATTTGGATTAGAAACAAGAGACCACTTGTGCAACTTGTGTTCAGCAATTTGTTCTGTATCTACGCTTCCATTTCTGGAAGTAGTAACACAGTGACAGCAGTGACAGCCAGCGTTTACTGAGCGTCTGTGCTCTGTGCTGCAGACTATTACAAATGCTTCACTCACACGGACTCATTCAACGTTCACTTTGACCCCAGGAAGGAACAAAGACAACATGTCCTTGGGGCACAGAAAGAATCTGAACCCAGAAGGTCTGACTTCTGAGCCCAAACCTAGCTTTTTAAAATCAAGTACCGGGTTCCTGTAAGTGATCGTTTTTATGCTGCTCTTTTGGTGACGTCAAACTCCAATTCCACATGGTTTCATTTGGGGGAGAAAACGTCTATGCTGTACGTGCCTTTTGGTACAGAAATGTCTTCTAGACGGGACAATCTTCTATATTGTTCGGAGCCCGCAGTAAGCCCCAGTACGTTGTGACACACCTTTACCCTACACAGCTTCCAAGTGTTGAAGATCTCTACCATATCAAGCGGCTTTAGTTCTCAGTCCATACAGCAAACACCGAGTAAGGAGAGTTTAATGCTCTGCCCTCACCGAACTCCTTCTGCATTACGACGTTAGAATATGAATGTGATGCGAATTACAGAAATACTTTAAAATTGCTCTCGTGTGCTCTGAGAGGGAGCTGCCACCATGGCCAAATGAATGCTATTAAAAATATTTATACTTCTGGGACACCTGGGTGCCGCAGCCGGTTAAACGTCTGCCTTCGGCTCAGGTCATGATCCCGGATCAAGTCCCGCATCGGGCTCCCTGCTCAGTGGGGAGCCTGCTTCTCCCTCTGCTCCCCGCCCTGCTCATGCTCTCTCTCTTGCTCTCTCTCTCAAATAAATAAAATCTTTAAAAAAATATCCATACTTCTGCTTGAATGCTGTAGGTCTCCTACATCTTAGCTGATTAATTAGGGGCTCATTTGCAGGGTCAGATCTAAACAGTGATGTCTGGAATGTCGGTGTGTCTGGAAATGTACCACAAAGCACTGTAACACAGCCAGACAAAACCTTCTCCCCGTTCCTGAAGCTCAGGGCATCAGGCAGATGACCGCAAGGGTACAGCTAAATATTTCTGGCAGGAATGTGAAACAGAAACCCCAGTTTGGGGAGGAGGGAGGAAGCTGGCAGGAAAATGTTCTTATAATGGATGATCCACTGGACCATCTGTGTCTGGAGATATTTAAGGGTTTTATTTTGACTTCACATCTGACCTCATGATTTTTAAAAAGAAGTGGAAACAGACATATGATTAGTTACTTCAGACTTTGCTTCAGTGCACATGTCATTTTTATTCTATTTACACTAAAATGACCCCTCTGTACACTTACTAGACTTGATTCTAAAAGGCAAAAACCCCACCCATTGGCTGTCATTGTCGTGTTTTCTCTTCTATAATAAGCTATCTGTTCCACAGCATGTTTACTGAAAACCAGCATGAATTCAGGTTTGGAAGTAGACACTCGTGAAGATGAAAAAAAAAAAAAATAACCAATTTCTATTTTAAAAACACTACCCTTTTGACTGTAAAGGGAAACAAAGAATTTAAAATTTCTGTCAATGGCTTACTCACGATTCAGTCCATACTGCACATTTTCACATCCAATTAAATTCAGCGTGCACTCATCAATCATCTGAAGCGTTTACATTCATTCTACCTGAAGCATTTGGTCAGAGAGGACGGTGTGTTTTTGGTAGCTTCCCAAACCTCAACTAGAGTTTAGCCGGTCAACAAAAGAAGCCACACGGGACGCACTACTGGCGACACCACCAATGACAACAAAGGCCTATCCTGAGCTCACTGCGAGCCGGCCGTGAGCACAATGACCACCTTATCGGATGGGTGCCCTTCGAATCCCCATTTTACAAATGAAGTGTAAAGAAGGGTGACTTTCCCCTCTCCAGGTCATGCTGGTTCGAGCAAGCGGGAGAGCCAGGAACAGAGCCCTGTCCCGGGAGGACATGATGACCGCTTAGAGACACACGGAAAGGGAAGTCATGTTAACGAGGCTTGCAGCGAAATATTATATGTCATAAAATCTTCCAGGGTAATTTCTCAATTAGTTTCGGTTTAAAGAAAAGCGGGGGATGGGGCGCCTGGGTGGCACAGTGGTTAAGCATCTGCCTTCGGCTCAGGGCGTGATCCTGGCGTTCTGGGATCGAGCCCCACATCAGGCTCCTCTGCTAGGAGCCTGCTTCTTCCTCTCCCACTCCCCCTGCTTGTGTTCCCTCTCTCGCTGGCTGGCTGTCTCTCTCTGTCAAATGAATAAAATCTTTAAAAAAAAAAAAAAAGAAAGAAAAGCGGGGGTGCGCAGGAATCCCAATGAGTAAAGGATGAGAAAGACAAAAACGTTAAGCACCTATCAAAATGAACCATGAGAAAGGCTCCCTTCTCTGGCTCCGGAGGCCCTTATCAGAGAGGCCTTTCTGGACCATCCCATCTCCAATTGCCCCCACCCCGACCATCACCACTCACTCTTCCTATAACTGGCACTCTTTTCTTCATGGCATGAGTCACCTCCTGACATACTGTGCCCTCAACCGGAATGTAAGCACCGTGAGGACAGAAGCCTACACCTACGCTTGGAAGAGAGCAGGAACAGAATTGTTATTTGCTGAATTAATACATGAATTAATACAATCTCTCTCCCTCCGTCAAAGTTTTAATTAAGAACATTTCGTGCCAGTATTTTCTATGGAGCATGTACTGGTAACTATGGTTACAAACACTGTGGGACTCTTGCAGGCTGTCCTGTACAAAATGAACAAGTACATAACTAGAAGACACCGTAGCAAACCAGCCACGCTTGCTTTTCAGCTCCTAGCCATAGCTCGCAGCCAGAGGCCAGTGAAACCCTCAGACGATGGCCACCAGCAGAGGTCCTTATGGGTTTTGATTCTTGGTGTTTATTCTACTTAAGACCATTCTAAAGCTTTCTCCAGGGTTTCAAAAGCTGGTTCCAGCAGGTGAAAAAATCCACACCTCCTGAAGTACATTATCCCCCTCCTTCCTCATCCCCAGGTCCCCTGGAACGCCACCTACCTGTGACTTTACCCAGACTCATTTTTGAGAAGTCAGGGTTCCTTAGCTCCTCTGTGCTTGCAGACTTCATGACAGAGTTGATTGAGGACAGGGTACTGATGAGCTGCGAGTTCAGAGAGCCGATCTGTGAGTGCGGCTCCCCAAAAGCCTCTGCCAATTCACTGTAGTTCTCAGCCAGCAGCGTCTGCTGCTCTGCCAGCAACTTCTGGACGCGCTCAATGTAGTGATCCAAGCCGGTCATCACCCCCGAAGGAGCCTGGGGCTGGGGGCTCTCCGTGAACTCTCCAACGGGCTCATCCCCAACACCTACGCTCCTCCTGCTGGCCGCCAGCCCCAAAGTCACCTGGGGAGGACCACAAGCTATGGTCCTCATCTTGAGGCCAACCAGATAGTTGTCGTGAATATTTATCTGCCCCACGCCTGACTCTTTGGTCTTCACAGCCGAAGGCCTGTCAAACCCAGAATTGCCAGAGAGCACCGTTCCCACTCCAATGGACCGCATCTTGGCGGAGGAGTTGACATCCTTAACCCGGCCTTCTCCTATAGCCACGGTCCGCATCTCCACAGTCTGGGTGCTTGTCTGCTTGTCCAAAGTGCTGAGGGAGGTGTTGGTGCAGGAGTCCACGAGGGTGACCACCTCGGTGTTGGTGAACTGGGTCACCTGTTCCCAAACCGTACTGGTGTGCTGGCTCGTGGTAGGAGGCACTGCCATGACGGCGGCTTCTACCTGGCTAACAGCCTCCGTGTTCACGCTCCGGGACGTGCGCTCCTTTGGAGGGCAGACGGTCACGTCAACAGAACAATCCCCACAGCCGATCGATCGCACTTCTTTGAGATTCAGGTTGGTCTTGAGGAGCGAGAGGTTGTTCACGGACTCCTCCGTGTTGCTGCCTGTTTCACAGACACTGATTTCCACACCCACACTCTTGTCACACGTCTCCAGGGACCTCCCAGTACATTGGTCACGCATCTCCACCCGTTCCTTGACAATCCACCAACTCATTGGCAGCTCAGGCCCCGCGGCTCTACTCTCACAACCGGGCTGGCAGGAGACCCCCACGCTGTGCGTCTGCACAGAGGTCCCGACGCACGTGTCGGCCACGTCCACGTGACGGCCAGCCATCTGGTCTCTCGTCGGCACCACTGCCTCCACCATCTTGCTGCACACAAGCGGCTGGGCCATCACGGCCTTGTCCACCTTCTTCCTTGATCCAGCGGCCTGCAGCTCTTGCTTGAGTCTTGTCATCTCGCGGTCGTGGGTGGTTTCTTTCAGCTGAACTTCCAGGCGGTAGATCTTTTCCTTCAGGGCTTCTATGGTCTGCTGCTGCAGCTCAATTTCTTTGTCAGCTTCAGTGGTCACTCCCAGCATGGCCTCGGTCACGCCGACCCCAGAACTCTTCATCTCGGTGACGGTCCCCACAGCGGCGTCCCTACAGGTCCCGGGGCCCCTGCGGTACATGACAACGTGGTCCATGTTCTCGTCAGCACCCACAGCCACGGACCGGCACTCCCGGTTCTCCTGGGGCTCTGAGGAGGGCTCGCAGCTGCTGTCCTGGATCTTCTGCTCCAGGGCCCGCATGTCCGCCGCGAGCTGCCGGAACTCCCGGATGCCCTGCGTGCTCTGCTCCACGCTCTTCACCTCCTCCTCCTCGTAGTCAATGTACAACTCCCCGCCTCGCCGGGCCCGGGACAGCTCTTGTAGCTGGGCTGCGTTCCCAGCACTGTAGGACCGCTTCCTCACGCCACCGACCTCGTTCTGGGCTGCGGCTCTCTGGTGTTTCAGCTGTGAGGCCAACTGTCGTTTCTCCTCTTGCAAGACCGAGATCTTCACCTGTAGCACGGGGATGGTTCGCACCTGCTCTTCAAGCTCCTTCAGGCGTTTCAGGGCGACGGCCATCTGCTCACGGATGTGCTGCAGGTGCATGGGGCTCACGTTGGTCACCGGAGTGGAGATCCCTGAGCTCAGGGGGCTGTGGCGGAGGGAGCTCCCCATGGACGAAGTGGTGGCCGCAGCTGGGACGTAGCCACCGTAGTCCCCGTTGCCTTGGTAGCCGTTCTGAAGTTGGTGCATGGCGGGATTGTGGTTTCCGGAACCCATAAAGGAGGACAGCGAGCTTGTGGAGCCCATGCCTCCGAAACTGGCCAGCCTGGGCCTCCGGAACTCAGCCGGTGCCACTTGCATGGCGACTCTCTCCTGTTCCAGCCTTCTCCGGGTCTCCATCAGTGTCTTGGTGACATGAAGGTTGTGCTTTGGGAGCTGCGGTGAGGGTGGTGGCAGCTGCCGACTTTCTGGGATGGTAAGAAAAGTGGGTGAGGTCTCCAGGGGGGCGGGTGGCCTCGGGATTGGCGTCGATGTCACTTGGCTTCTGGCGAGGAGGAAGGGGGGGCACTGCTTGGTGTCATCACTACTGGAGGAGGAGAGGGATTCAGTGGAAGTCCACACACCGTGCTGGCTGGGAGCTGCCCTGCTGTCCACGCACAGCACAGCCGGCTTCCGCCTCTTCTGGATGTTCAGTTTTTTGATGGTGTTTCCTTTCTGTATGTCATCCACGTACTTGAGGAAATCTAAGTCTAGCTGATAACCGTAGGGGGTCTCCACAAAATAAGGATCTTTCTGTTCCTTGTCATGATCTCCATTCAGAACACCCTCCGCGTTTCCTAGGAGAGTGAGAAGAGACTATTACGATGCTGTATAATACACATGGTGATAAACACTAGTATTTGTGCATGTTGCAGTTGGCCAACTAGTATGATTTAAGAGTTGACATACTTCTTTCTGTTCTAATCCTGGATCTCCAACTTAACAGCTGGGTAAGTAAGCTAATAAACCCCTTGGAACTTCAGTTTCTCCCTGAGTAAAAATGGAAATACAAGTATTTACGTCATAAGGTTGTTAGAAGAATGTAACGAGACAGTGGTTTTTAAAGAGCCAAGCATATGTTAAGTCCTCACTAAACACTTAATTTTTGAAAAGAATGTATTGAAAAGACCTGAACGCATTTCGAGGAGACCCTTGCTTTTGTTGTCTACAGTCCAGAGAGCAGAGAGCAGTCTAGAGAGCAGTCCTAGAGAGAGCAGTCCTTAAGGCTCTTATTTTATAAAGTGAACGCTGAGGCACAGAAGTGAGAAGTCAGAATAACGGACCAAATCAGCACAGATCCAGGACGCCTGGGATGGGAATTCTCACAACAGTCACCCTTTTGCAAACTGTGCAGCCTCCCTAAGGTGGTGCAGACAAGGGCACCCCAGTGCCTGACCACCTCCAGATCACAATTTGCCTTGACCCCTTCCTTGCTGAGGGAGCCGGGACCCAGGGGCCGATGAGGGATGAACTCTAGCCGCAAGGGAGCAGGAACATAAAGACTTCAGCTCTATTTCGTGTCTTCCCCTTTAAAACCACCACCACCACCACCACCACCACCAAAACCCTGCCCCAACTAGAGGCAATGTTCTCTTTGACTTCTTTTGGGCAAAACATTCCATATCCCAAGAATACCTCTCCGTTTTGTATTTTAACATATCCAAACAGATGCAAAAGAGAATGAAAATAAAAGCAAACGTATACTCCACCCACTGGATCCTGTGGCATTCGGTAAATGCTACTTCTGGCTAAACCAAACGTTTAGAAAAGGAGACGCAAGAACTTTTTCAAGGCACAGACCTTGCTGCTGACCTGAGCTGTGCATTTCAAACTGAAAACCAAGGCCTTTTTTGTTTGTTCAAATTGTAGGATTAAGTAATGTGTTTTCCTAAAATCATAATCACAAGCTCTGCATTTTTTGAGCTGTGGAAAGTACCCAAAAAGCAATGAGTGAAAATGCAGGCCGTTTGTACCCCTGCTCGGATCCTGGGTATAAAAACCCTCCCGACTGTTCTCAAGGACTTCCAGCATTTTGGGGTGCCTGCCTGCCCTTCCCAGTCCAAACCCCGCTGAGCATTTATATCTGATAGTGTGACTGCTCTGAGTAAACCTTTCGCCTCCAATTTGCCGTCTTTCCTCTGAAATGTTGGAAAGAAAAGTACAAAAAGACTGCCAGGCAGCAGAGATGTGCACTCTTCGTGCCCCGATTTAAAACAATATTAAACTGTTCTCGCTGTTCACACCGAGGCACCAGACTTCGCTCCTAAAACATGGAGACAGAACTCTACGTGAACGAGGTGCTCGGCCTTAACCCCTTTCTCAGGTAAGTAAGGGTGAGCTGATGATGAGCGGCACCGGAAACTTGTGCTCATGCTAACAGAACGCGCCTTTGCTTCCCTGTCTTTCCTTTTTAACTCCACATGGACAGCACGCTCCCTCCCAGTATGCAGCCCGACCTGTTCCCAGTGCCATCTGAACTTCCTCAAGCAGAGAAGCTGCCGGCTCCGGGTCAAGCAAAAGCAGGCAGATCTGACCCACAGGAGCCGGCGATTCTAAAATTGGGCTGCGGCTCCTCCAAGCCACAGGGGGTCAGTCCAGGGACCAGCCCCCCTCCCCCCGCCCTCCCCTCCGCTGCGCTCCGCTGGCAGCCGGCTGCTCACCCTGCTCAGGGGCGCCCGCTGCGCTCCCCACCGGCCTGATTGCCGCTGCAGCCAGCACACCCCCTCGAGGCGGGGCGGGGGGGGCGCTGCGCTCTGCTCCCCATCGGCCTGATCGCTACGCCCGCCACACCCCCACCCGGTGCCCGCACACCCCCCTCCCGGCCGGGACACCCGCTGCGCTCTGCTCTCCACCCCGCCCCCCCCCCGCCCGCCTGATCGCTGCTGCCGGCCACACACCCACCCGGTACCCGCACACCCCCCT
>NW_024426008.1:19331089-19561104 GCF_017311325.1 Ursus maritimus | reverse complement strand
CCACCCGGTACCCGCACACCCCCCTCCCGGGAGGGGGGCGCCCGCTGCGCTCTGCTCCCCACCAGCCTGATCGCCGGCAGCTCACCCCCAACCCGGGCGCCCTGCGGGCTCCCCACCGGCCTGGTCGCCACCAGCCGCACAACCACCCCCTCCCGGGGGGCGCCCGCTGCGCTCCGCTCCCCACCGGCCAGGGCCAGATCGCCGCGGGCAGCTCACCACCCGGCGCCTTCCCGGCCCCCGGGCCTGCTCCCTGCTCAGCGCCCGCCGCACCCCTCCACCACCCGGGGCGCACGCCCGGCTGCCCCGCTCACCAGCTGGCTCGCACTGCTCCGGGGCCCTGCCTCGGACGCCCTCCGTCGGTCTTCACCCCATAAGGAAAGGAGGTGCAACATTCGCGCACACTTCGCCGGGCCACGCGCGAACACCATAGGCCCACTTCTCACCAATGAAGTCTCCCTGCGGCTCTGGTGACACCACCCCCCGGCCCACTCAGCTGATCGGCATTCCCGGCTTTCTTAATGAAAACAGGAAACCGGGATCTTGTGAAAATGTGTGTTCTTCAGGCCAGTTGTGGCCAGGCGCACACACACAGAGGCTCTGTGTCTGCGGTACCTGTCACTTCCAAAGGAGAGTCTGTGTGCCCCTGTGGACACGACGCAGCCGCGGCCCTGGTCACCTGAGTTAGTTCCAGGCACAATAGGCACCACTGTCCCCAGCAGGCTCTCCAAGCTCCGGCAGTCCTGGCTGGCCCCGGGCGCTGCAGTACTCTTCTCAGCCCTTGGCTCCTCACCAGTGACAAGCAGTTATCCCTTAACAGTATCAATCGCAACTGAGCCTTTTGCCCTTGATGAAAAGTTCTTTAAAAAACCCCACCTTTTTCCAGTTACAAAAGTAGACCATGCTTATGTTTTTTTTTTTTTTTTAAATCACCTCCAGGCCAATGAAAAAAGTCACTCATCTCTCATCGCGTAGTGGCAATATCAGTATTTTCGTATAACTCCAAGCCTTTTCTGTGTATTTAACATAGTTATTTTACCCATTTTTGGTAGAAAAGGTTAATTTTTGTTTTATCTATTTCTCTTTGAAATGCTTTTTTTTTTTTTTTTTTAAGTGCACCAATATGATGTCAGGATTTAGAATCTAACAAAGCACATCACATTTTTCAGTGAAACTTAACTGGCCAGCCCATCTGTAGTTATTTCACAAAAGGCATAGGTCATGCTGAATGATCCCCCAAATGAACTCTGGACTTCTAAATCTGGGAATCAGGAAAGGTTAGAATTTAACCATGTTAGGCTTGATGATTTCCTAAGACTGCTTAAATCAGCCTTTCCTAAGGATCTATCATCCAAATTTCATCCCCAGCACCTAAAACAGCACCCTGTGTTTCTCAAGGTGTCATTTTTACAATCAACTGTCCACTGTATGTTCAACTAAATAAAGACATCCAGTGTCATTTTATACCTCCGGCTTTCTGGCGTACCTTCACAAACAGTAACACAAATACGGCATTTATAAGGCCCTGACTGACGGCCCAACTTCTCCAAATGCATAGGTCTTGTCTCTCTGTGCTTAAGTATCTTGAGAGCAACACGTTTCATTTTAAAAATTGCCTTCACTGCTCCCCCTTTCCAATCATACACATCAATTAATAAGATGTGGGGAACAAAGTAGATGTTCCAACCTGTTTCCTAAAGGAGTAATTGAATATACAGTAGTATATAATGAATTTTTAAGAACATCTTAACATTCTGGAGGCCGAAGTTGCTTGCTCTGTATGAGCGTTAAAGACAATTCTTGTATGAGGCTGTTTCAGTGGTTACGTTTAGGTTGTGGCATCATGGACGGTTTTTATGTTGTTCTTTATATTTTATACATTTTTATAACACTGTTATTTATTTTTTAAAAAATATTTACAGGATTACAAGAAGTTACTAGAAAGCAAGAGAAAATGTATTGAAATAAACTCCAAGAAAGTTCGTTTAGGAGCAGGATGAACGAGGCCACCACGGCAAAGACAGCCAGAAGTTCCACAGGATGTGTTATCCCATCTTGGAAACAGGACTCCTGGTTTAGCTGGGTGCATAGAAAGACGACATTTTCCTGGCCTCTTTTACTGTTAGTATGGCCATATGCAGAAACGTCATCAAGCAACCCCCCAGAACCTCCCTTAGAAGACACAGGAATAGTTCTCTCGCCTCCTTTCTTCTTTGTCATTTCTTCTACCCTGCTGCCTGGAATGTAGATGTGATGACTGGAACACTAGCTGCTTTACTGGACTGTGAGTTCACACATAGGGATGGAAGAACAATGTGCTAGAAAAATCCTGGGTCTCTAAGAGCTCTGTGGATCAGAGCTACTATACTACCCCTGGAAAGCCACCTCTATGCGTTTATGTGAAAGAGAGATAAACTTCTCTTTTGTTAAGCTATTCTGTGTGCTGGGTCTCTGTTACTTGGGTCTACACTGAATTCTAATGGATACAGCAGTCTCTCCCCTGTGTCTCCCCTCCCCCACAAAAAATTAAGACCAGATCTTGAAGAAAAATGTTAAATGATTAACTGGGGAGATGTTACAATAAAACTTTTTTTTTACAGAAATTTTTATTAAGAATAATTAGGAAAGAATAAAAAGAACAGTTTTTAAAAAATCTCTAAGTGGGTTATAAAGAGACTCTTAACAGCCTGAAACCTTTTTTTTTTTTTTTTTTCTGGACTAACAGGGTTGTGCTTGTTTATATATAGCCAAAAACCACTGGCTATGTCTGCAAATGGAATCCTGAAAGTAACACTCTCCAAATAAATATTCTGGAATGAGGGCTCTCCCCTGGGGTTTACAAGAATTTTCTAAATGTCTGGAAATCCAGTGGTGGAGACTGCTCCTGGCACCACCTCTGCCTTCATTATATAGCATTTAAGCTTATATAAGCCTATAAGCTTAATTGGGTGCAGAAAATGGTCCTATTCAGTGGAAAGAGTAGGAGGAAGGAGTATATGAAATAAAAGGAGGTATAGTCTAGCTGGGAAATAAACACCAACCATCCTAAACATAACACTAATTGAGATCAGTTACAAAGGCATATTATCAACAAGAACAATATGATTGTATGTGAATAATTAATCAAAACAGAATGGAGTTAACTGAGAGCTGAGTTTTTAAGGTAAGGCAAGTGATGACAGAGTAAAATAAAAGGAAAGAGTGGCGGACAGCCAAGGACCAGAGCAGAGACTGCTGGTACGGCCCGAGGACAGATGAGGTCAGAAGACAGAGGGGTGGCTGAGTATGAAAGAGGCCATCAGACTCAGGTCCCAGACCAGGGGGATCTGGTCCACTTACACTCACCCCACGCTAGAGGCTAAAAAGGCCTCAACTTACACTGTCTTGACACTGTGTGTGGTTTGGACCAAGGTAGGCAAAGAGGTTAAATTCAAGGGGACCAATCCTCAAGTGTGAAATGAGGACCAACCAAATAAAATATTTATTCATACATTCAACTTATAATTCATATTGATAAAGAAAAACAATATTAGTAATAATATCCATCCATCCATCCATCCATCCATCCATCCATCCATCCATCCATCCATCAATTTATGGTCACTTACTAATTACCAGGCACTGTTCTAAGAGCTGGGGACACAGTGTGAACAAGAAATGAGGTCCCCACTTTCACAAGGCTCAGTCTAGTGGGCAGCAGCGTGCATGGGGATAAAACCCAAATAAAATACAAGGCAGAAATGAAACAAACAGGGGGAATCACCAGAATTTATACTGTTACGTCAACGTAAGTAGACAGGCTACTAAGAGTGGGTACAGAGCTTCTTGGGTTGACATCATCTCTGAGCTGACCTACTTCCTAAACACGAACGGTATCAGAGTCCCTCTTCCCGCTTCTCTCTCACGACCCACTTTCTACGGTCTGCAATTTGGGGTAGGTAACCCAACACCAAATGAGACAACACTAACTAGAGACAATATCCCAAGTCCAGACCAAATTCCCTTGTGTTCAGAGAGAAGCCTAAATTAACAAACTGATGGTAACGCTACTCTTTATATATTTACCACCCATAAAACTTAGTGCTCCACAAGAGGGGCCCAATTTATGGCCTCAAGAAAAATTTATAATTTCCTTGCAGTTTATCTGCATTAGCAAAGTGAAATGGAGATATGGATAAAATAACATTTTTTTTTTTTAAGAGAGAGAGAGAGAGCATGTGTGCAAGCAGGGGAGCAGAGGGAGAGGGAGAGAGAATCTCAAGCAGGCTCCATGCTCAGCGCAGAGCCCCATGCAGGACTCGATCTCATGTCCCTGAGACCACAACCCGAGCTGAAATCAAGAGTTGAACACTCAGCTGACTGAGCCACAGGTGCCTGACTTCTTTTTGTCTTTTAAGTAAGCTCTATGCCCAATGTGGAGCTTGAACTTGAGACGCAGAGATCAAGAGTCACATGCTCTACTGAATGAGCCAGCCAGGTGCCCCCAAAATAATCTCTTTTAGATTAACAAAAGGTAGTATAAATAATCTTGCCTTCGCAAGGAAACCAAACTTACTTTCCAAACAATATTTGGTTTGCGAAGACAAAAAAAATATTACACTCATTCGGAGGTGGGAGATTAAACGAGATGATGGTAAATTAGTCACAGTATTAACCTATTAGGGGTGGTTCTCAACTGGGGGTGATTTTTGCCCCCGAGGGGACACATGGCAATGTCTGGACACGCTTTTGGTTGTCACCACTGGAAGGGGGTGCCAGTGGGATCCCGTGGACAGAGGTCAGGGTGCTGCTAAACATCCCACAGTGGGTGGGACAGTCTCACCCTCCCCAATAGTGGACCATCTAGTCCGGAACGTCAGCAGCGTTGAGGTGGAGAAGGCCTATGCTGAGGACAGTGAACGGAGTCAACACTTCCCACAGAGCGATTGAGAATTTGGGCCACAGAAGTCACAGACTTGAAGACCCTCACTTCTCAGTGGGGCTGTAACATCATGCTCCGGTGACAGGGTAATAAATGCTGCTTTTGAGTAAGAAACACTAAATACTTTTGTACACACTCTACCAGTGAGGCATTCTTTAGTCTTAGCAAAACACACTGGAGGGTTCTGGACTAATACGTCCTGGTGGACTTTTCAATGACAAAACTTTGATATTATTACTTTATCTTTAGTGAGGATACAATGACTTCTTCTGGTGTTACTGCTGCACACTCTAGGCCTAATTCCTGACTGACTGGCGGCACCATGAGAAATAATTACACCCATGGGCCACAACTTCTGTGCTTTTTATGTGTTCTTCTTCACCAGATGCTCGACCTGAACTATTGAAACTGAAGAACTTTGCGAATTCCCGTCACCGTACTGTCTCCTCTCCCATGACGACGAAGGCTTTGCCCCAAGAGCTGAGTCAGTCCCTGAGAAGCACATAATTATCATGGATTCCCATATTTAAAAGCAGCAGAACTGCAAGTTTCCTGTTGTTGGAAGCATTCAAAAAGACTCCACATTAGCTAGGGCTGAGAGGCAGGAAAGACAACCAGAAGGATGAACTTAGAGAGAGAGAGAGAGAGAGAGAGAGAGAGAGAAAGTTCCCATGAAGTTAATTACTCAAAGTATGAGAGCAACTGAGTTAGCAAATAACTTCTTACTCAAATCAGTGGGACAGAGAAAACAGGAAAGGGGGCTAGATCCTTCTGACAGGTTTAACAGGAAAGTTCTGCTGATAGCATTGTTAGCATTAAGACTTTCCCAAGGACCTTCCCTGTACCGAATCTACAAGCAACCCCATCTGGTGCTGAACACACAAAAAGAAGGAGAACAATGTAAGCGTTCCTCATTCTGCTTTAAAATAACGCAGGACAGATGAGATTTCCTCCCGTTCTTCCATTTACCAAAGAGTTCCTTTCAGCCTGCTCTTCGCCCCTCCCAGTTAGCACCCCCACCCGGCCACTCGTGCACGCGATGAGTACCTACTGGGTGTCAGAGCCTGTTGTGGCAAGCCTGAATTCCTGCTCCCACGAACCTACCTGAGTCCACCTAGACGTCTCCAGGTGGCAGCTGTCTGAAACGGCTACCCAGACATGCGTGGCAAGTGACAACAGTCAGGAAAGTAAAAGTGTAAGGCAGAGGTTCACAGGAAGTACCAGTCCAACTGACCTGTCATATGCAGCCTAAGTGCGATTTTACAGGCTTGGTTTGTTAATGCGGCTAGGTTGTAATGCGGTCTTGTTCCTCACATCCGTAACTCTTTTTTAACTTCTTGTGGCTGTTGCCTCTAAACGTTTAGATTTCCTCTCGCGGCTGATCTCATCTCTGCTTTTTTAACCTTTGCCCACAGACACTAACCTGCACACCACCCCCACATCTTCCAGTGTCTCCCATCACTGTCCCTTTCCATACTGGCTTCAGGATCCCACACCCCATAAAGGGCATGGCTGATTTGGGCAAGGTGCAATGACCAGACTGAAAGAAGCATTTTATTCTTTCATTCAGTAAATATTTATTATGTACCTACTGTGTGCACCAAACCTGGCTAGGAGCTACTCGGCAAATCAGACACAGAGCCTGTCTGGGTGAACTTGCCAAGTACAGGAGGAGACAGACAAGTGGCTGCAGAAGCGAAGCGCCAGTGGTGACGAGCGAGGTGAAAGTCAAGCACAGGGAGCATGTGGGACAGAGCCGGGGGCGGGGGGTGGGTAAGACAGGGGTATGGAGCACGCTGTCGCAGGGCCCTATTTGAGGAGTGGCCTGGGCACCCCGCAGGGCATGCACTTGCGGGGGAGAACGGGACGGGAGAAGCTCTAGGTAAAGAAAATGCACACACCAAACCTGCTACTTTTAGACACTGAACAGAGGGCTCTGCCCCAAGCGAGGCAGGGAGGGGGCCGCACCCCACCCAGACAGGATCCTGGGAGTCAGGCTTTTGGCTCGTAAGTGCACTGGGAAGCTACTGAGGGGTTCTAAACTAGGGAAATGACCCGATCTGTGCTTTAATAAGACTGCTCTGGCTAGATGCTGGGGTGGAGGCTGAAATTCCCTTCGGCGTCCTCTAACAGCTTTCCATAGATTGCTCCGAATCCCCGTGAATGTTTCTCTCGGTGTCACAAATTCCTTTACATGGAGAGAGTTTTAAAACAACTTGAGACTAAGCGTTAGCCATAGTGTTAAAAAAGCCAGAACTTAGAACGGGCATTTGGGATGACCTGTGGCCTACTGGGAAGGCTTGACAATCTCTGCTACTCGGGCTGGGCTGGGGACCAGGATCCGCTCTCGGGACTTGTCCTCGGGGGCTCTATCCATGACCTCATTATGCTGTTAAAAAAGAAAATATTTTTCTTTAAACCAGTGGATGACTCACTGCAGAAAAAAAGGATAGGATTTCCTTTTCTGAGGGTCATAAAAATGTGATAAAGCTAATCCGGGAGGGACACATGTGGCGCGGGTGAGGGTCTGACTTAGCGCTCTGAGGTGCAGAGTACACACCAGCTCTGTACTCGAAACTACAGGAGGGGAACCGCACAGACGAACACGACTGTGAGGCGGAAACACTGCCACTGGCAGCCAGCACCTGTCTGTGCCCAGGAGAGAAAGACAGGGCGGCCGTTACTACCCCCTTCCTGCTCCCGCCCCCTGCTCCATACTCTACCCACACCTGCCTAGGCGCTGACTGAGCTAATGTGAAGGCTAAAGACAGAGGACAGGGTCTGGGAGAACCCAAGCAGTACACGCCCAAATCCCAGTCTTCCACTCACGAAGCTGGTTTCTGACAAGCTCATTTTCAGGTCAGCCTGTCCCTAGAGTCACCTGTCCTAGTCGGCCTGCCTGACAAGGATCTTGCTGCAGATGACCCCCAGGGCCTGAGGTGCATACAACATCGAGAACTCGTGGAGCATATGCTTGTCCATGAGTTATTCTCAATGTCAGCACAGCTCAGATCAGCTATTTAAAAACAGTGTTAGGGCACCTGGGTGGCTCAGTCGGTTAAGCATCGGACTCTTGATTTCAGCTCAGGTCATGATATCAGGGTCGTGAGATCGAGCCCCACATGGGGCTCCACACTGGGTGTGAAGACTGCTTAAGATTCTCTCCCTCTGCCCCCGATCCCTCTTTAAAAAAAAAAGAAAGAGAGCAAAAGAAAAAAAAAAAAAAAGACAGTGTCCATCTGGTTCAGAAACTCCTGGTTCTCACTGTTCCAATCTAGGAAAATTTCAGCATCAAAATATTATGATCAATAGAGCAGATTACAACCTGGTGAATAAACCAGGAACCTCAGAGCCCATGATGTTATAATAAATAAATATGCCAGAGTGCCAACTACTGAATAAAGGAATTATGGAAACAGTTAACAACCACTGTAACAGTGGCTGATTTGGGCAGGAATCATCATCACTGGGTCCATCCTAAGCTTATGAGCAGAGGCTTCCTACCGATGAACAGGGTACTGGCCTGACGTCACAATACCTTTCCTTAAAGTACCTATCAGTCACAAAGGGAAAACCGGTGACTCTGCAGTGAGGGAAGCTCACAGACCACCAGCGGGACCAGCATCGTTTCTGCAGTGTTCCTGTCTCGAATGTATGGCCTGAGTCCAGAAACCTCGATGGATCCTACCTGAAAGGCATCCTATAGAACAGAATCTCACTTTAAAACCATCAACATCAGGGCGCCCGGGTGACTCAGCGGGTTAAGTGCCGAACTCTTGATTTCAGCTCAGGTCATGATCTCAGGGTCCTGAGACTGAGCCCCACCTCCGGCTCTGGGCTCAGCAGGGAGTCCGCTTGAGGATTCTCTCCCCCCCTCTGTGCCTCCCCCAGCTCACTCTCTAAAATAAATAAATAAATCTTAAAAAAAAAAAAATCCATCAAGGTCATGTAAGAAAGGAAAGGCCAAGAACTGTTCTAGGCCATCGGACCTGAAGAGACTTGGCCAAGGCAGTTCCCCCTCCCATGCACACACAGAGAAAGAGACAGAGCAAATGTGGCTAAGTGTTAGCCACTGGGGAATCTGAATCAGGGTGAAGGAGGTATGAGAATTTCTTTAAGTTTTTGGTAAGTCTGAAATTATTTCAAAAATAAATTATACACATATGTCTACNAAGAGAACAAGAGATAGAGATGACGATAAGCTTGCTTCGCTGGTGCCTTCAGCGTCTTTAGGGGACAGGAGTGCAGCGAGCCAGTCACCGGGGAGAACGGCCAGACTCTGCTGTTGCTCATATATGCAAATAAGGCAGCCTGTTTGGTTTTTTTTTAAACAGGGCCTGATGCCTCTGCTCTTCTGTATTACATATTCTTTGAGGAATGTTACATTTGTTTGAGGTATCCCTGGAAACGTGAAGGGCCTCTCAATTATTAATGTTGCAGATTGATCTGCCAGGAGCCCCATTAGAGAGAATAAAGTCTAAACGCTCCTTTCTGGGGCACCCGGGTAGCACGTTGGTTAAGCATCTATCTCTGGCTCAGGTCATGATCCTGGGGTCCTGAGATCGAGCCCTGCTTCTCCCTCTCCCTCTGCCATTCTCTCACTCTCCTCTCTCAAATAAGTAAAGACAATCTGGGGGAAAAAAAATGCTCCTCTCTGTGGCATCGAAAGTCTTCGACAGTTTGGCCCCAGTCCAGCACCTCCCAGTTTCCTTCCCACCCCGCACCTCACCCTATGGAACAACTCTCAAGCCCATCCACCTTCGCTCATTCTGTTCCCTTCCCCTGCACTGCCCTTCTCATCTGTCAGGTTAGCTGCACTGTCCTGGCTCAACCCCAACAGCCGATCTTTTGTCAAAGCTTCACTGATCCCCAGCTGCTCTGTCCCGGAGGAACTGGTCACCTTCTTCCGTCCGTTCTGAAGCACTTTGCCTACACATCCTTATCAGCAGGCACATGTGCCCCCCCCCCCCCAGACGGTGTCTTCAGCAGGGGCGTGGAGAGTGCAGGAATCAGCTAGAAATTCTTTTTTCTATTCTCGAGTGCTTGGCACACTGTATGGTCAATACATGCTGAAATGAATAAATCCGCATCGAGGCTTCTAGAGATTAGTAAGGAATGGTGCAGGAAGAGATGTAATGATCAAGAGCCAAACACTCTGGGGCCAGACGGCCTGGGTTTGGATCCTGGTTCTGCCGCTTTTCGGCTGCTGGCAAGTTCGATCCTATTTCAGCTGTGTAATTGGGAAAATAACAGACCTGCTTCACAGTGTGGTTGTGGGCTGCTTAGACCTATGCCTGCAGCCTGTTATTATTATTTACTGCGACTGGACCACCCTCTGTTGTTGGGTGAGGCATCCCAGATGATCCAGAATGCCTCCCCACCACCCTGCTGCTTCACCTCATTCCATGAAGCTAGGGTTCGAGGTGCTGAGCAAATGAGTTTGCTGCAACGTTGAGGTCTACGCTGGACTGTGCTTCTGGGAGCGGACGGGGGAGATGCTGGCGGGGCCCTGCAGGGAACATGCTCGTGTGAGCTCACCGGGTGCAGGGAACGTGGAGAGTACATGCCCGCCGGGTGAGAGGAAGGCCTGGTCCAGCATCAGCCATGCAGGAAGGAGGTAAGATTAAGACAAAAGCAAAAGTTGACGAACATCCCTAACCTTTAAAAATAAATTATGGCCAAATCAAAACATTCTCTTCTCATAATACAGAGACATGAGTCTGCACTAATTTTTCTGAATAATCTCATGCTTTCAGCTCTACTGAAGTCCTAAGAGGAAAGCGCTCTTGAACACACTGTGCAGACGTGGGCTTTAGAACCAGGGAGCACATCCCCGTGGCTGTCTAGATTGGCTCTCCTTAATTGGGGAAGGTGTAATGTTTGTAAAACAAGAACCGGAGCTATACATATTTCCAAGTTCATGGGCAAGCGACGGGCTGCAAGGGCCTGGAGTGGCAGGGTGCAGAGACAAGGTTTGCTTGCCTAAAATGAGAAGGTGGGTGGGCTTCTGGAATTCCCGAAAGTTTCTTCCAGACTACGACCCTCCGAGTGCACTTCCCACAGAATGTCATAATACCGCACACTACGTGATCAAGTGGAGAGAGCAGGGCATGGCAGCAGGTGTCAGACCAGATGAGCTCACGCAGACTGTGCCGGTGGCCCCGTCCTCTGCACATTTTGTCCCGCAGCACCTTTCCAGATGCATCACAACAACGGGCACAGCCTAACCACCCCCAAACGCAGCTTCCCCCCCAGTGTAGCCTCAGTTCTGCTCTGGGCCTGCTGGAAGAGTCCAGAAGCCAGGCTGCAGGTGAGCAGTCGGGAGGGAAGCAAGTGGAAAGGGAACGGAATGGGCTGTGTCTTAATAAAAGGCTCTGTGTGTTAAGGAGGCATGTGGCACAGCAGGGCCTTCTTCCCCAGTGCTCCGTGCCAGCTCTCGGATGCATCCACTCTCCACCCCAAATCTGTCTTGAAATAGCCACGGGCGCTTTTAGGACCTGCCCCTCACCCACGGAGGCAGTGCTTTCTCGTCTTCCCGGGCTCATGTGTAGAGACACTACTGAAATACAGGCTGCATCGGTCATGCGTGCACAGCAGAGAGCTAGCCTGGGGACCGAAGGCTATTTTCCAAACTTTTTCCAAAAAGAACACGTCACCCTAAGGGTAAATAGGAAATGTGGCACTTCTAAGGATAATTCTGTGGAAAGCAGAGGAGGAGCACAAGTTGGGACAGTGGGACAGAAAGGGCTTTCCTAATAAAACAGCACCAGGGTTTTCTTGGGGGTGGGGTGGGAGGGGAGAGAATTAGAGTATGAATCACAGCCTGTATTTTGTTTTATAGTGTTTACACAAGAACAAGAAGCCAGCTTTAAGGCACACAGAACAGCTCCCCATTACCAGAGCTGAAAACAAATGACCAAAAATGGATTTAGCCACCAAAAAAAAAAAAAAAAAAAAAAAAAAAAAGGAAATCCTGGAACTTAAATAAACCACAAGCTCAGAAACGCAAACCTTAGCCTATATGTACAACCTTTCACTCCCACGACAATGACATCTTTATGTTAAAGCCAGAGCTGAAGCTGAAATACCAATGAACCAAAAATCAAGTACCAAGGTATCCTTTCTAGCTTGTAATAAAAGCAAACATTTTTCATAACACACAGAGCTTGAGTTTATACTTTACCAACCCCTCCAATCCCCCCCAAACTTCACGCTCTCCTCTTTTTTTCTTCTTTTGGGCTTTCTTACCTCTCCAGAAACAAAGTACTGTGATTTTGAGCAAGCAGGAAGCCAAGTCTCAAAGCATACTTCCCCGGTCATTAAAGGGAGTACACACATCAGCAGGCAGAGAGCCCAGGAGCTGCTGCAGAGAATTTATTTATACCCATTTGGAATTTCCTGACCAACTAACAGCCTCCTGGCTGCGGGGTTTAATTCCAGCTCTCCAGGCGTCAGAGAGACAGCAAACTCTACCACCCAACAAAATCGCAAGCAAGGACCTTAAGAGCCACAAATAAAGACGTGAAGGCAGACCGCTCCCGTGCCCCTTCGGATTTTTCGAGCACCCTATCTATCCATTTTCTTTAGACACCTGATATGCTGACCTAGACATACAGTTGCAAACCTGCTAATTCGAGGAAGAACTGAGAAAAGCAACAAATGCTTTCTGTTTCCCCCCGAACTTACTCCTTTCCCCAAAGCCCCCAGTGCCGAGAAAGGCTCCCTGTTATAATCCGAGCTGTAACTCAGCAGCTGTCGGCTGAAGGAAATGATTCCGGCGTGTGCTGAGCCCAGACTGGACTGGAGGAGAGTGGTTCCCTGGTTGCCTTACTCTTCTTTAATGCAACATGTAATCTGGAGGCTAAAAACACTCCGGGTTGTAAACCACAGACCCAAGCTTTTATTTTTATTTTTTTCATATTCTCTTACACATTTTTACCCAAATTCGATCATGTGACTTTCAAAGACACAGACTTAAGTTCCCAAACAAGTGCATTCTGTTTTAGGATGATAACATCTTTCAGCAACCTTTGGTTTCTGTTTTAAAACCTAAGAATGGTATGTTCCTCTAATGGTTTAAATACGTCACGAAAGAAAGAAAGAAAGAAAGAAAGAAAGAAAGAAAGAAAGAAAGAAAGAAAGAAAGAAAGAAAGAAAAGAAAAGAAAGAGTACTTGAAAACCCAATCTTCCCTTGGCCTAAGAACAGTGGATACAAGTGACTCCAGAAGAACAAGATTCACTGAACTCTGTCTACAGGGCAAAGCAGCAAAACCCGTTCTAAACAATAAAACAGAGATTAACAAAGATTAGGGATGACTTGAAATCACCTGCTTTGCAAAATCCAAAACAGGGTATGGCTCTGAGGAGAGAGGCAAAATTTTTGAGAATCCACTGAATTTGCCTTGTTTGGCTAGTATTAGCGGCTGTGCACCCACACCTCACTCCATTTACCTTCTGGCTCTGTCCTCCTGGCCCAGATCTGGTGGCTGGATGCTTAACTCTGGGACACGGCTGCCTGCCTTTACTCTCTCTTAATTTATGTACAAAAGAAGCATCCAAATGAGACATGGGAGGACAGAGATGTACTCAAGGCTTTCCCTCTGACAGGTGCAAAGGAGCCAGGAAGGGTAACTCCCAGTGAGAAGGGAAATGGGCCGTAGATAGAAGCCTTCTGGTCACCAGGCTGGCCAAGGGCACCAACAGTCTTTATCCCCTGGGTGAAGGGGATGTGGGGGTTGCAATCAAGCCTACCTGAGCCCACAATTCTAATACTGAACCCTATTACTGCATGAAGACTTTTTCCCTGGCGGGGCCTGACCCCTAGTCTAGAGAGGGAACTGAACGTTCAGTGTTGAGTGTAACAGGGAGTTACATTTGGGACATGATGAGATGCAGGTTTCCTGAATTTACCTTCCTCCCCCCGTACGGTCCTCCTTTCCTCTCCCCGTTAGCGGTTGCGAACACCCCTCCAGCCTCTCGGATGCAGCACCGTGCAGCCGGGCTCTGAGGCTCCCAGCGCCACTTGCCCGCATCTATCCCCACCACGCTCTGCCGGGCGCGTCACACAGATGCAAACTCATTTCAACTTCATAACTGCCCTGGGAGCAAACTAGGAGTACTGCCACTTGACAGATGAAGCGATGTCGTCATCCGTATTGCTCGCTCCTGCACTGCTGTGTGAATGCTCCCTAACAGGACAGGCCACATTCGAGGTCTATTGTTTCCTGCACCCTCAGAGGGCAAGGTGGGAGGGGGGGAGCTGGCATCTCTGAAGGGGGGGAGGAGAAGGAATGCACTTTTGCAGACTGTCCTTTGCATTGTTCTTTCCCCTTCTGATGTGTTTTCCCGACCTTCTCAGACAAAATCCTCCTAGTTCGCAGACCAGCTAAAGTATCAATCAGTTCTGTCTGAAGTTGTCCCTTACCCTTCCAGCCGCCTCTTCCATCCAGGCTCTCGGAATAGCTTGCTTTTCCCTCTGCTCCTACTCGTGCACACATCCCACATCCCGACAGACTCAGAGGAGCGTCGCTCTCTTCATCTCAACTAGTGCTGTGCCCCCGCCCCCCACCCTGCAGGTGCCCGGAGCCCCGTCAGTCAATTTAATTCCTTCCAGAGCAGCCAAACTCTGCGGGTTACTCTTTCCTTTTAAAGAGATGTACAAAAATGGCAAAGATTTGGAGTCCGTGTCCTAACATCACTTCTAGCATCCGAGGTGGAAGGGCCAACACTGGGACCTCCCAGACCGCACCCCCCCACACACACAAGTTTTTGATCCTGCTGCACAATTAAACAGCCCCAGGGCTGTTTTTAAAAATGCTGAGTTGCCCGCCCCCCACCCCAATGAATCAGAAGCTCCTGGAGTGGAGCCAGGCGCATCAGCATTTTTAGAAGCTCCCCAGATGAGTCTCTGCTGAGGGAGGGAGCACCTCCCCTTCAAACCAAGCCGAATCTGCAGCTCCAAGTGTATTCTTCCGTTTGGCTCACAGGAAGCTGTGAGCCCTAGCGGGGGTAGCCCTGAAGCACACAAGTACCCTCCGGGTCCACAGCATAAATTCAAGCACCTTTAGACTCCAGGCCAGTAACTGAGGGGGGTCCAGGGCGGCTGGGGAGACCAGACAGCGCCTGTCTCCTCCAGTTCACTTGGCCCGTGGAAGTACACCACCCAGCGATGCCACATCTTTTGACTTTTCAAGGGAAGCTGAAGAAATTCGTATTTTTATACGAAATTGCCTAACTTAAAAAACCTTGGGAATTAATTCAAATTAAAACAAAACCTTGGGTTGGTCAAATGGAACACACTCCCCGGCGCAGTGGGACCCAGAGAAAGGACTTGGTGCTATCTGTCTGGGATCCAATTTCACTCCTGCTCCCATCCCTTTTCCTTTCCCATTTTCCTGGTGACCAATTCTTTCTTTCCCATTTTATTATTGTTTTAAAGGTTTTATTTTTAAGCAATCTCTATACCCAACGTGGGGGCTCGAACTCAGAACCCCGAGATCAAGAGTCACACGCTCCACCAAGCGAGCCAGCCAGGAGTCCCTTCTTCCTTTTGTTCCCTTGTTGGAACAAACTATAAGACAAATTAGAAAAACAATTTTCATTCTACTGCATATTGATTGAATCACTTCTGTTGCATTTAGCTCTCTCACTACCATGATGTTTCATTAAAAAAAATAAAGACCAGGGCACCTGGGTGGCTCAGTGGGTTAAGCATCTGCCTTCAGCTCAGGTCGTGATTGCAGGGTTCTGGGATCGAGCATACATTGGGCTCCTGCTCAGCGGGGAGTCTGCTTCTCCCTCTGCCCCGCCCCTCTGCTTGTGCACACCCTCTCTTTCTCTCGATCTCTCACACTCTCTCAAATAAATAAAATCTTAAAAAAATAAAACATAAAATAAAAAAATAAAGACTAAAACAGCAGCCTAGGATCCTTATCACCATGTCTCTTGAAGGTAAATTTAAACGTGCAAAAACCCTACCTGTAAGTATTCATCTTGAAAAGACAGACTGAAAGCAGGATGCTCTGTTATCATTCTTATGGACGGCCTGGGTTACATCTGTGATGGTTTAGCCTCCCCACCACCACCACCCCCAGCCCCTAAAGAATCCAGATACCTCATGGTGCTACTTTACCCCCCTGGGCTCTCGGACCGGTGATGGGTGTGATACAGAAGCTGGTGTCTAAGGGAACTCCAAGGAGGGAGAGCAGTGTGGGCGGAGCTCCCTTCCACAACCCCACTGGCTCCTTCTCCACCCACCTCCACCACAGCCCAAAGGGCTGACAGGACTCGAAGGGGATTACAGGACAGGTCTAGCAAGGGCTTCTAGCTCTTTCTTGTCCTGTTAGGTGTGTACTGCGTTGGGTATTGGAAGAGGACCCCTCCTTTACATGCCTGGATTTGAAGGATCTGCTCTTTCTAAGGCTGAATGTAAGGGGAGATTTTCCAAGGAGAGGCCACAGTCAGCATGACGAGGGTGTGCCCAGCAGAGGTGTGAGATCCTGGCCAGGAGAGTGAAACCAGGACAAGGACAGTATGGGTGATGGGGCTATCGAAAAACACCAGGAAGAAATCCTCTGTCTTAGCTATACCTTACTCAACAAAGAGCACTTCCTCGAACACATTTAAGTCTTAACGCCAGAATCACACTGAATTTCTACACATCAGGCTTTCTTTACAGCCTGGGTGCCCCATGATTATTACTTTCATCAAATTTGGATAAGAGACTGTCTCGTAATTTATTTTCACCCGAGTCTTGAAACCAGCATTTAAAAAGCCCGGGACACAATGAACTGAGGCACGAAAGATTAAAACTTTAAATTAGATTGCCACAAAGACTATAAACACTGCAAACAATAAGGGTCTATTTAATATTTATTTATAATTTATAGGTTATAATAATTATAATTTATTAATGATAATTTATTTAATGATTATTTACTTAATGAAATAACCATTTATTTCCTCCCATCTAAAAGGGGGCAGAGATCTGTAGAGTCTTTCCCGAGAGAACCGTGGGAAAGCACGCAAGCAGACTGGCCTGCCATACTCCCAACCACAGAGGCCACCAACTTGGTTTCTCATCCACAGTTCCAACCAGCCCGCCAAACCAAATCAGGTAACAAGCCCAGGGCAAAAGGAACTGACGAGAGCTCCATCTCCTCTCTCGGGTTGGGTCACTAACAAGAAAGTAGCCATGGGAGCGAGAAAGAACCTTCCAAATGGTCTTTGACAAGCATCCTCCCTGGACGACCACATTAAACCTGGTCACCTCTCCCTGGAACCCAAGGCACTTAACAGACAATATCATTTTAAGCCTGCCTCAGAGCATGTGATAGAGAGAAAGCAGACACTACCCCGTGCACTCAGTGGTGAGGTAAGAGGAGGAAGCCCGTGAGCGAGTGCGTGCCACGGACTGAAAGCCACCTGTGCATCCGGGGAAAATATCCAGATGCACAAGCTGGGAGGAAACTGTGATGGGAGTAACAACGTAAGACAGGCAAACAGCAGGGCTCAGTTCAATCATAGATTCTCACGCAGGCGCCGTGCCTGTGTCTTGCTCTGGATTCGCTGCCCAGCATCATGCCGGCACAAAGTAGGCGTGCTGCAGCTATGTGCTCATTGAACGTGCAGCCTGCTGACTCCAGGCGGAGGACTAAGCAAGCCACCATGGGTACACCGAGGTGCAGACGACCTGACGCTTGCCTCCTGAGACCCCAACGCTTATAGCCTAGGGGGGCACACAACCCTAACTCCACATTAAAATACACAGCTCTCCAGGAATTCAGAAGAGGTGGGGGTGACGTTCCCCTGGGAGTACCTGGGAACACTTGTTGCAACAGGTCAGAGAGGAAGCAGCTCTTGAAGCATAAGAAGGGCTTAGGAGGTAGGGGAAAGCCATCCAGATCAAGAGAACAGGGCTTTGAGCAGGCCCCTAGGAAGGGAACAGGGCAGGTGGGCTGGGGAAGAGAAGTGGGGACGGTGCAGAAGCCCCCATTGGCTTCAGGACCCTCTGCCCAGAGCTGGTCTCTTGCTGTCTGGAGCCCTGGAGGGCTGGGAAGGCCCACCGGGATTTTTACAGGCATCAGGAGTGAAAACACAGAAACAGATCATGATTTCTGTCCAAATAAGGCCAAAAACAGAAGGCCAGAGTTAAGAGGAGTGAACACAGATTAAAGTCAGTGAAAGCCAAACATGTTCGGAGAGACCGAAAAAATAACAAAGTATAGAAAATTCAATGTGCCTTCATCTTGCCAGCCATCCTTAACAAAACACAGTCACAAAGAAGTGACACTAAGGCAAAGAAAGACCCACCTTCACAGGACCTCAGGGCTGGTCCATGTCACAAAGAAGGGAGACAGCTGCCCTTCTGCAAATACGTTTCCGTGCAGTCATTTAAAAGTGAGCTCCTGAAAGAATGAACTCACTGAGCTGAAGCATTTTCACTGAGTTTTGTATCCTTCCTTCCGGTCGTTCCAAAACGACACCCTGATTTAAATTCATCACTCTTTGGAAAGTCTGCTTTTTCATCATCAAAGTGGCCAGAGGACAGAAAACCAAAGAATAATAGCCCCAGAGGGAAAGCCCCCAACTTTCGGCCCCCTTTACCTTCCTGGAAGATTTTCTGTCTGGGGATTCTTCATTTAAAAGCAGTATCCTGGGGGTGGTGTAAGTTCCAGATGCTGGTTCCTAGTGCCCTAATAATGTCTGAGCAGCCCTGCTCAGAGAATCCACAGCTCCTGCGAGCCTGAGAGATGCACGAGAGTGTACAGGGCCATGCCCAGGGATTCCTTACCCCACAAAAGCTTACGATGCAACCGTTTCCCCCTCACACTGCCAGGCAGCTGTGCCCGGGGCAGATCTGGAAGCTGTGTAAAGCAGGGCGCTAATGGAAAAACTTGGTGGCACAGGGCTTCGGTGTTTTGCAATTTTTTTCCTGTAAGCTACATTGTTGGAATGGTTTGACATGCAAACCGTTCCCTCCTCCCCTACCAGCCTACAGACTTCCAGGTCTCCGCCCTGGTGCGCTGTGGCAATCGGTGTATCATCGGGCTGATTCACCCCTTGTAGGGGTGGAGTCCCGGCTGGGGGACAGGGCACAGAGAGCCGGCAGGTTCTATTGCCTCCTCGGGCAGCTCATGGGAAGACAGATGAGTCTTTGTCCTCCCAGCTGGAGGGGAACACGCCAAATGTGCTGCCTAAGGAAAAAAAAAAAAACCCACCTCACATTTCCTGGTGTATGCCTGATTTGATTAATGCACCCCCATCAGTCAATCGGGAATGCGGGGGAAAGGCAAACACATCAGCCACACGAGCTGGGTATGCGGACTTAGCCGAGGAGAACACGGGCCGCAGGGGAAGAAGGAATATTTTTTGGTTTTCGTTAGAAGAAAGGAAGAGGTGAGGGACGTAACTATGGGGGTGAAGACACTACGCGGTTGGGCTTATGACTCTTTAGAAATATCACATCTCTCTCTTTTGTTTTTCGAGTCTGGGGATAGCCTCCTCCTTTTCTTCCAGGAGACTCTGAAAAGTGCCTGTTGTGGCCGCTTGTACACAAACATTTAAAAAAAGCCTTCGCCTGGTGGACCGTTGTTGCAAGAGAAAAGAAGGCACTCAGAAAAGTGGGCAGGAGTGGGAAAATCTGACGGCACAAGCTGAATCAATGTTTTCACAAAATTATTTGCAGAGCTGATGGGATTTATTGACTAAACCAAACATTGTGAGACTAGATTCAGAAAAGCACGTGACCGTCTCTTGATTCTACCGAACAGAGATCAGGTCCAGAGTACAAAAGATCCCACAGAGAGAAAATTTTTTCACTTAAATAAGATCGCGAGAAAGGACCTAAAATAAACGCGGCACCTGACTATTCATAGCACGTTGCGTCCATAAATCATCATTCTAAGCACCACCTCCTTTAAATACAGGCTCATCGGGTGAAACTGTACCAACCTCCGGCCCGGCTGGGAGGAAAGTCACGGGCCACTCAAACCTGGCCTGTCACACATGAGACAAGAGTGAGAGTCCGTCCACAGATTGAACTTTAGGGACGAGAACACATCCCGTCAATCCAACAGCAATCTGCCCATCGGCCCCGTTTTCCTTCCTGTTCACAGCTCTGCTTTTCTATCTGTTGGCTAGAAAGGTCTTCTGAATATTACAGAATATTATTTAATCATATTCCAAGTGCTGCTAAAATTAGAAATCTGGTCACAATTAAAAAACAAATCCTCAAAATAGTCGCATACATATTTTTAAGCTGTGAGATCACTTGTCCATACAGAGCTACCAGCTGGGATCGCTATGAGATACAAATGGGCTGCATATTTAAAACACTTCTCATCTTCAGGATTCACAAGGAATTGCAGCCCAAAGCAGAACCAGCTTAGCCTCTAAAACATGAGCATATTTTTCCTAAAGCCTATGGAAATGAGTGAATCAGTTCCAGCTCATTCCAAAAACATCCAGCAGAGAAGCCAAGAGACGAAAAACAGGATCATCAAAAAAAAAAATTTTTTTTTAAACCTAGAATTTCTACAAGTGTTTGAATGAATCCTATCAAATCTGATTTCCTGGCTGACTTTTCTACGAGGTTTTTATTAGAGGAGTCTACTCCACGCAATTTTTAGGTATGTTGCCAGAAAAGAGCAAGAATTTACAACCTCTGTGAATCTGAGAGTTATGCTGATATTTTCTGTGCCAGAGCAAATCAAACAGCCTCTTAGAGAGAAGGACCCCAAAGCAGAAACTGTGAGCTGTGGTCACTCATTTCCCAAGTCCACACAAACCTTTCTCAGAAACTGCACAGAAGGAGATGGACTGGAATTATCTGGGACACAGGAAGAAGGCAAACCCTTGGAAAGGAAGCCAACGAGCTATACTTCGGATGGGCTCAGCTGGCCCACCCAAGTCGTTCGAGAAAGAGGGGAAGTGCATAATCAGAAACAAACGCCAATACTCACGATGGGAAGTCTGCGGGTGAGCAGGGCACAGGGTATTCAAATCTTGTAGGAAGGGCTGTTTCAATCCTTTGCCTCTCTGCAGCTCAAGGCCTTACCACTGCAGTGCCTCTCCCTGCTGGATTTTTATTTTGTGCTTTTTCTTTCCTGTTGGCACCCACACAGCATCTGGGCAGAAGCCTCCAAACGAAGGGTGTATCTTCGCCCAACACCTGGAATGGGCAAGCGCCTGGGTTCTACCCTTCCTACACCCAGGTAGGCTCGGACTTGCTGCCAGATAAGACATCTTTCCTCGGCTCAACTGCAGAGTTTAATCGCCCGTCTGAAATCTGAACGATGCTTAGCGCATTAGGACACACTCACGGTCTGGAGCAACAAAGCTTTATCAGGTGAAGCTGGCTACCGGTTAAAACGGAAGCCTTAAGAGTGTGTAAAGCAAGCAAGTCCTGACAAGGGAGGGACTCTTCAGAATGTCTCTGGGGGCTGGACGAATTCTGGGGTTCTGATTCAACCAAACAGAGAAGACTCTGAAATCCAGGGTCCCATATCTGTAGGCGGTCTCAGCATTTTAACAGCTGTGAAACTCAAATATAACTAATACTTAAAAAAAATGTCTTCTGAAACACCATCACTGTCAGAAAATACATTATTTCATTTGTAAACCTCAGTGTGAAATGAGCCTTTAATCAACGAAAAACGAAGTCTCATTTAAAGTTGAAAGGCATAATCTAATTGAAACCCAATTATTAAGCACACCAAGTAACAGGATGAAACTGCATGATGTATTAGCGCTAATATGTTGTTAATCTGGCTCTATGAGATAATTCACACTAAGAAAAAAATAACTTACCAACCTAAGCTCTATCAGGGAGGACACTTTACTCAAAACTGTTCTACTCTTGGGTTTCATGGAGTTTCCGGAAATACACACTTTCCTCTCGATCTATTTAATTAGGACTTCACAGACGCCAACTTCTGATTTTTCATGTCAACAGAATGTGCCCAACAAAGGAAAAAGGACCGTGCGTTCAACGTCTGGCTTAGCTACTAGCTAACTGTGTGGGCTTGGCGACTCGTGTTTTGTCATCCGAAAGCAGGGACAGGTGGAGGCATAAAGACCCCCATGAGCCCTTTACCTATGTTTTGATGCCAGGCAACTCTGTTGCACCTGCCGCTCTTCTGATACACCACCGAACACACCGCTTACGGGGGGATGCGAAGCACGGGGAGGAATACACACTTCACCCTTCGGGAGACTTTTCCAGGACACCCTGGAGGCTCACGGACGGTACTCACGCATTCGAGCAGCCCCAGCCTCTCATCGCGCACCTTCTGCCTCTGGAGGAAGGCCGATGGAGACGACAGGGCTCAGGCTCACCGGCAGAGACACGCACCACCTCTGGGGCCGAGACTTTCCTCACAGACGGTCTCGGAAAACCCGGGCGGCTCCGGCCAGACCAGCCGGGCCAACGGTCTCGCACCCGACAAACAGCCCGCGGTGCCTGCTGTCGGGTGTGCGGCAGGGGGCTCGGAGTTCTGTTTGAGAAACGCCGCTGCCCGGGAAAATATTTACACAGCCGAGCGCGTGCTCGGCGCGGCGGGGTGAACCTGCTCGGCCGGGAGGCTGCGGCTCTGGCGGACCCCGTCTTATCAGCGGCCTTTGTACCTCACGTAAGATCAGCATGGAGACAAAACCTGCGGCCAGATGACTGAGCGGAGTCACAACAAGACTTCATGAAATTCATACCAGGAATTTAAAATGACCGCCACGTTTTTAATGCAGTTCGATGAGTACCCTAAGTCAATATATAGCTATCTGGGGGGGAAAATATATGTATATATATATATGCTTTGAAAGAGAAATAGCAAGAAGGGGAAAAACCATAATAAACTACCAAAGGCAAATATTAGCAAAACTAAGGCTGGTGATGGGAGGCATAAAATGGGACTCCCTAACACTCATCTATTCATTTCATTTAACTGTTAGACACAGGACAGTGATACGATTCTTGCCTCAAAGTCGCAGCATCTGACAGGGCCTGGCACGGGGGCGCGTGACCCGGCGCTTTCCAGACCAGGAGCTCAGGAGCTCGCAGAACAAGAGGGGCGGTCATTTCCCCTGACATCGGACCGGGGTTTTACATCTTACAAGGTGTTTTTAGGGCTATTGTTTTATTTTTCCCTCACAACACTCCTGAGAAGAAGGCAGGGCAAGTATATTATCTTCATCTGACAAATAAGCCACTTGTTATTTAGCTTCCAAAGAGAGTCGAAGCTCTAATTAAAGTTTCACAACATTAATTAGTGTTGACAGAGGTAAATAGCGCATCCAGTTGACATGATTCAGAGACCTGAGCAAAAGCAGACCATCCCCATCCCCGAAGCCATTTTCCTGACCAACGACCCCCGTGTACCTCCTATGTGTCCACAAGCCAGGGAACAGTCACAAGCAATTTCTCCTGCTTTTAGCTCATCACATTAACAAATGACATTGGGCTGCTCTCTGTAATACCCCCGCCAAGTGTTTGCAATGAATGACAGCAAAACTGGACCGGTCGACAGAAGCAGGATGGAGATCTTGTGGAAAAGAGGGAACGAACACAAAGACAAGTGACTGATGGGGTGGATGGTGAGGACGAAGCTGGGAGCGGTGCCCACGGGAGGCTGCCAGCTGTAGCAGACATGAAGCGAGGACACCCAGCTAGATTTGAATTTCGAATACACAGTGAATACTTTTTTTTTTTTTAAAGCAGAAGTCAGTCCTCTATTTTTTCTGGATGCTCTGTCCACAGAAACCTTCAGCCTCTACTGGAATGGAAGGTCCCTGAAGGCAGGAGTTCTAGCCTGTTGGTTCCCAGTGCCCAGAAGAGTGCCTGGCACACTGGAGGCACTCCGGGATAGCTGCCGTGTACTGGTGAAGTGTATTTCTTCAGCAAGCTAGGTGGTATGCACACAGGTGCCTGTCATACCTCCTTTATGCATTTTGTGGGTCTGACACTTTGGGCAATACATTTAACAAATTACAGCATTAACTAAGTGCTCTTACTTTAAAATCGGTACCTTTCGTTCAAGCTAACTGAAGGACTCAATGGGGAAGTGAGAGGCTAAAAGGACTCGGAATGGTCCCTTACTCAGTTTCAACTCTCAACAGGGACATGGATGTGGGATGTCAGTCCTCAGGTGTGCTGGCAGCCGAGGGCACTCCGTGGCCAACTGGTCTTTTTCTCAGCTGGCTTCTTTTGCTTTCAACTTTGTTCCTAAGACCATGAAAAGTGTTCCTCGTGCCAATGCCCTGACTCCACCTTCATATGGGATTTTTCCTCGTGTTCTATGGAGCCCAAAGCACTGATTTTTCAGGGGAAGGGGTGAGGGAGACTCCTTTTGGGCACAACACATGTAGGGGAAATACGGATTAAAAAAGCATATTTAATATGTGGAAAATAAAAATAAACAATTTACTCCACATTTAAAACGTTACTGAAGTACCCAAATTATTTATTTCTCATGGGAAGGATCAATAACCAGCCCCATTTGCTGCCAGGAAGGCTTTTTTATCCCATCTTCATCTGTAGCCTATAAATGTTCCCATATTAATTGCATCTGAAACAGTATATTTAAAACCAGCATATACTTTTGCATAGTTTGAGTTTGGCTTTTCTTTTTTTTAAACAGTGGGCCGGTATTTCTTTTGTAATACAGAGTAGGAAAGGAAAAGGTAAAACCATGACCTCTATAAGCATCATCTCAACTGCGTGAAATACACAAAATTTCAAGACAACACGGAAAATGAGCCGAACATGTATTTCCGGGTTGTGGTATTAGCAATAATTCCTGCTTTCATTTTTAAGAAAATATTAAACTTTTATATTTTAAAATTTTCTAAAATGAGCATTGTCTATATGTACATACACACATGCATATATATGTGGGTGGGCGTGTGTGTATAACTAAAGTAATTGTGTCTCCTGAGCCTCTAATCAGATGGCTTGCAGAGGTCATGGCGACTAGAATAAACACTACTGTCCCCTGCCTGGTCCCGACACCTGTCTGCAGTAACCATTCATCCCCTGACACCCTCAGAAGTCACTAATCAGAGAGCTTCCCTTGGCTTCCAAACTCACTGCCCAGACCTGTTAGGCAGGGGAAAGGTTATAGCTGGGTCATCAGACTTCAGGAACAAAGGGAAAGGGACACTGTAGGACAAGTCAAGTTGAAAAGGAACAGAGGGCAAATGAGGTAGGTATCTAAACCCTTGGAGAGAGGAATGTGCCAGAGGGTCAAGATCTCCAGGCCCCCCTTCCTCTGCACGTGGGAACGCAAGTGAGGGCAGGAGCGGGATGGGAGAGCATAGCATCGCAGGGGATTGAAACCCACAACACTCAAGAAATTTCACAATGCTTCGATTTCCTCCCTTAGCAAATATTTTACTAGAGAAACAAGGAATAAGCCCGACTTCTCTCACTTAGGTGAGTGCCTGAGTTTCTCTGCCATCACGCAGGGATGGTGGTGGTGGTGCTGATAACAGCATAATCTCATAGGATTACTGTGAGGATTAAGCATGATGATGCAGGCAAAGCACGCGGGACACCGTGGTATGCGGTAAGGAAGTGTCCATGGCATGTTAGCTTTTGTCATTCATATTTCCTTAGTGACAGCAGTCCTGAGCAGAATCTATAAAAGCCCCGTGAAGCTGGGCAGCAGAAAGGGCAAGCAAAAGAATAAACAGAGAAAGACCAGTTGTCCTGGAATAAACCACCGAGTTTGTCTGGGGCCCTCTGGCAAGAGGGCATGCTTGCAGCTGGGACTGCTGGAACAGAAAGTGGGCTGGGGCTGCCCACTCCAGAGGGCTCCTCCTGCTCTAGCTTTACCAGAGCTTTCCAGCTTACAGGGCACTTGTAAGTCCATTTCTGACCTTCACGTGGGTCCTAACGCTGCAGGTAGATGTATTTACTGATGTTTTACTCGTGGAGAAATACCCCTGCCCCGTAGTTCATGGTTAAGGCTGGAGGTGGGACTCTAATTCAGGGCTCCTGATTCCAACCCCACATTCCTTCCATGAGCCAGAGCTCAGAGCAGCAGAGCCAGGACTGGGTGCGGACACCACACAGGCACCACCCCCCCCACACACACACAACCCCTGCTCTCACACATTCTGCTCTTTGACAGATCACTCAAGAGTGGAACGAACACCTGGCGTACCGTTTTGGACAGGTGGTCGTCTCCTGTCATACGCCGTCTCTTGGGAGGCTTTTCTCTGCATTTGTTCTATAAATTTCTCCCAAATCTTCTATAAGCAATATGGGACGAGATATGCAAACTACATAGGTCTCTAACGGAACCGGGGTGGAACGGAGAATGCGAGTCCTTATGATTCAGGAAATGACTTGTTGAATAGTCCTCTCTGGGAAAGTCACTTCAAAGAGTACGCTCTTCTCCAGCCCCTCTTTCTCTTTGTGTAGCAACATGAAACGAAAGCTGCCTGGGATGGGATACTAGGAACTGGCTTGAAGCATCCAGACTCACTTCCTCTCTTGTTGCTCCCTCGCTCATGCAGAAGTTTGAGAGAGTGCACGTTACACTTGGGTCAGCATTCAGGATTTGACATTTATCTTTCAACACTTCAATAGAACTGACTTGGGTGATAACTTACCTAACTGAGTTCTGTACATAGACTCTAAAGATAAAAGCGAATTCTCGAAGAGATTAAAAAAAAGAAAAGCAAAAAACCCAGCTTCATTGGATAGAAAATTCTTTGAGAGCCTAGTTATCTAGGCAACTTGCTAGTATCTACCCATTAGTAAAAAAGAAATTAGAAATCAGCTTGAGCAAAGGCATACACACACACACACACACACCCCAGAGCACGGTTACCTGATGCAGAGCCGATAACCTTTGTGGTGTGAGCCATGAGGGCTGGAATCCAATGACAGATCCAGAAAGGAGTGAGGAGTCATGCAAACTTTATGCATCAAGTTCCCAAACGCATTCAACCTGAAACAATAAAGAGAGCCCCATCAAAATGGATCGTTTAAAAATATGTACAACACTAAATCTTGGACATCTGTTTGCAAAGATGGCTGCTAACGGAGGGCGCCAATCCGAGCAGGGGACAGGCAGCCCGTGGATGGTGGGGACGGCTGCCCGGTGCTGAGAGGATGGCACCCCCGCAGATGCGCCCGGGGACGGGCACCGAGGGCAGGTCTCCAGACACGGTACTCTTCCAGGAGATAAAACTGGTTCTCTAGAAACGTGACTTTTTTAGGAAGGTGGCCTTCAAATGCCAATGGCCTCCTAACAGGTATCGCTCTACATAGCCCGTCACAAACCACTTCGGGTTCTTAAACGTCAGCCTCTTTTCCAAAGGTTGGCTCAACACTTTCATTCACTCAATCGCACTTGCAGAGAAGTTGCCGTTGTTGTACTAAGCGTTCACATTTTTAAAGGATTCAAACATGGGGACCCTTCTGAGGCATCTCAAAGTCTTTCACCTACTTGGTCTTTTAAAACATAAATGGGATCCGGTCAGCAACCCTCTTAAAAAGTCTTCCACATCTCCCATTGTCCTGTCAAATAACCTTCAAGTGACACAGCGTGGCACATGGTTTGGAAACATTAGGGTTCACGTTGGGCACCCTATTTCTTCCTTTATAGGAATCCTCTATTTACAAGTTAACTGAGGGGCACCTGGGGCTCAGTTGGTTAAGCATCCAACTCTTGATTTTGGCTCAGGTCATGACCTCAGGGTCCTGAGATCGAGCCCTGAGTGGGGTTCTGTGCTGGGCGTGGAGCCTGCTTAAGATTCTCTCTCTCACTCTCTCTCTGCGCCCCTCCCCACCCCGGCTCCCTCTCTAAAAAAGTAAAAAATTAAAAAAATGAAAGTTAACTGAGATGACTACCATAAGACGTAGTACAATCACGAAATTGACAGCCAAAAAGAAACAAGAACAGAAAAGGAACACTGCTCCGACCTTGCTTCTTCAAAATGCCTTTTGAAAAATGCTGGCAAAGAAAGCAAACAATGGTACAGACGGAAGTACTCCATTTTCACTGTGCTGGGATCCTAACTCTAACCCACAAAACCCGAAGAAAATGATCTAACGGATTCCAAGTTGAGAATTCAAGCCTCAGTTCCAAAACCCACAACGACCTCCCAACAACAGAACGCCAACATAACAACATGTCCGTAATATACTGGGTTCCCATGCAGCCACTGAAATCATCTAAGAGCTTTTGATAATGTAGCAAAATACTCAAAGGACACCGATAAATATTATTTCGTAAACCTAATTTTGTTAAAAATATGGATGTACATATTTACACATTTATTTAAAACCATTAGAAGTAAAGACACCACAATGTTCCTTATGGTTGCCCCTGGGTGATGCCATTAGCGGATGAGTTTAGCTCCTTTATTACTTTTGTAATAGTAACTGTTTAAAAAAAAAAAATTAAAGACTCCCTGTGTCTGGTTTTATTTGCTTTAAAATGCACGGGAGGAAGAAAAGAGAATCTTCCAAATGCTACGAGAAAGGAACCCGTCAGGCCACACTCATGGAGATTATAAGAAGTGGGAAAGACAAGTACATAAGAGGAGGGCAGAGGAAATGGCTGATCTCTGTGATCACACAGGGTGAGCACTTCTCTCTGTGTAGCTGGTGAACTTTTCTTCATTGCCCCAATGAGCAGGGCACCATAGTTCAAAGCTAACTACACGGCTCCGTTGCTTGGCTTCTCCAGCTCTGGGGACTACCATTCAGCCCACCTGCAGAGACCTCATTCTTAGCCTTCCACTTGAGGCCTCCATGCTCCCTGCTGGCTCCCATTTTTGGTCTGGCAGCCCACCAGGACAACAGGATGGCTCTGATCTGTCTGCCTATGTGGCAATCACCTGACATTCTGTTGCAAACAGGCACCGGTTCAAGTCCATGGCATGGAGCTTGGAAAGCAGTGACCCTCTGTGCAGGCAGAGCTGGCTCACTCAAATGGCAGGCTTTAGGGATCAAGTGAGCATTACTTTGAAGAATAGGAATGACTACAAATGTCTGGCAAATGCAACTTCATGAGAAAAAAAAAAAAAAGGACTGGGAGGGCAGGAGGAGGAGAGGGAGCAGGGAGATAAGGGGGCAGAGGAGAGAAGCCCAGCTTCTGGAATTCCTCAACTAATTATACTCTTAAAAGCCAACAAAAACAAAACCTAAGCAAAACCCTGATTCCTGGCCCCTTTCTAGACCTATTGCTTGTGCTCTTGCTTCATAACGGCTTGTAAATACCACCACTTAAGCTCTTGAGGGCAAACAGAAGGCAAGAAGAAACAGGCTGTGAGTATTATGGGTGCGTGAAGTATGTGTCAAGGTATTTGGATAGAGATATGCCCAGAATCTTCCAAGTCAAGCTTCCTCAACTTTGGTGCAAGGTCCTCTCCTGTTAGTGAACCTCCTTTCCCTGGCAGAAGATTTCTACGTCAGATCCAAACCGGTCTCTCCCACCCTCCCTCCAACTGAACAATAACGTCAAAATGAGGAGGAAGCCCCCAAATTAGCAACCACACGCACAGCACTGGAAAAATGACACGATGTGGCTGTCCCTGGGTGTGGATCCTGGGGGTGTCGGCACAGAAACAACACTTCTACATTGTGTATTGATTTTGCCCAGTTATTGTTCATGCCTGACAGGTGGCCTCAAACTGCGAGGCCTCAGTCTTTTTCATGATATGCAGATTCTTCGGTCAGGGCATTATATAAACCAGAAAAGGTTTGGCCACGATCCAGTCTCTGTTTCAGATCAATAAACTGCTTCTTTTCTTCCCCAGAGAAGACTGCAAACAGTCAGTCTTCAGTGGTACAATGGTGGCTTAGTTCTGCTCGGGGAGAAAAAGCACTTCTTTGAAAGGCTTGAGGAAAATACATCAATACAGAAAATAAAGAGTTTGTCTTCTTCTCTGTTCAAGAGACTAATCTGAAGAACACTTTTATTAGCTCCCCTAGTGTCGTGCAGAGGATAAGACTGACATTGCCATGAATTTACCCCCTAGATACTTTACGGTATGAGCTTACCACGAAACAAACGTGAAGAACAGCTCGCTAGGTCTTTTCTAAGAACACATTAATGAAAACAAACAGATGAAGTGGAGATCTGAGATAATACTCTAGGCTGGTACGGCCAACCACCCAAATGCCACTGCCTTGGTTAGAGCCCAGATAATGACCATGAGGACACTGCTGATGGCCATGCAGGTGACAGCTGGTATTTATCGAGCTCTTACTACTATCAGTTATTGAGATATAAATGGCATCTACGGTGCACCATTCATTATTTTAAGTATCACTGATTTAAGAAAGGTGCTATTCATTAAACGGCCATAAAGCTTCTTAAACATTAATTGTAAGACATAGCCTCATTTCAGAAGTGTTTAAAATGTGAAAAATGTGCATCTCAGAATTCGCAAAATTACATTACATTCAAGGCACTTGTTAAAAGCACCTCACACTTATCACCTCATTCAAACCTCACGATGACCCTGTGAAGGACTGAAAATTCTCTCTCCCCATTTTTTGAAAAGGAAACCAAGGCACGGGGAGGTGAGAACATGCCTGGCTCAGAGGGCCAAGTCCAGAGGTGAGCCATCCAGCCCACGGGGCTGTGTGCACTATTGCTTTAACAAGTAAGAATTTACACCCATAAAGAAGAACCTTGCAAGAAGGCCACCTGAGGGACGTATCTGCTTATTGCCAGGATGCTTTGCTCCAATTCCTTTTAGACAGAAAGTTACGTTTCAGAACTTCAGGGGATATTGTTTTTGGAACAACTGTATTTCCTGTCTTATTCCTTGAGAGGACGTCATTGAGAGCTTGAGGAGGAACTTAGGTGACACACAGGAAATATCTCAGTACGCGCTGTCACTCTCCTCGAGACTCCACAGGACACCAGTCAGCCTGGCCAACCACCTTGCGCCTTAGGCTTTGCTGTGGATGTCATCTGACTCTTCCAAAAAATTAAGTACTTTTTCAACCCAGCAATGCTCTCCACCACCGAGGACAGGTGGGAGGCTCCCAACGGAATCATAGGAATTTCAAAAATGGACAGAATGAGGGCAGTCACGTTGGAATTAAGAGCCTCGTGGCTCAAATGACAACTGGGAAAGGTGAAACCAGGGCTTGGACCTGCAGGTCCTGGAATCTCTTTTACGACGTGTCACGGGAGTTTTGCATCCAGATGGAATGCAAAAAGAGAGAATCTGAAAAAAGAATCACTCGCTATCTCTCAGGGCTGACGTGGCACCATTACCACCTGAGGCGATTTCTTTTCAAGAATCTATTTTTATCACCTTCCCATGTTTTCAAGACCTGCCACCCCAAGCATCTGTGGCAGCCACTATTTTGTTTCTGCTTGGAGACATAAGACAAACGAAAGCACTGCACCATTCCCAGGAGGCTGCACACTAGTGCTGGAAGCAGACAGGCACGCGATCGAAGGAGAAAGCGCTACAACAGCATCGTACACACACCTGATTCTATTCCACAGCAAGGTGCCCTTACTTTGCCCACAAAGGCTGCCCGTGGCCGAAAAATGTATTTATAAGAGATCACTTGGCCTGGGTCTGAAAGGACGATGAGTGAGAAAGGGTGAGAAAGAAGGAAGGGCATTCTGGACAGAAGGAACAACATACGCAAAGTCAAGAGATAAGAAAGTGCAGGGTGGGTGGCTCAGTCCACAGAGCACGTGTGACTCTTCATCTCAGGGTTGTAAGTTTGAGCCTCACGTTGGGTGTAGAGATTGCTTTAAAAAAAAAAAAAAGCATTAAAAACCCCACAAAAAGTGGGGAGGGGGCACCTGGGTGGTTCAGTGAAGCATCCCACTCTCGATTTCAGCTCAGGTCATGATCTTGGGATCATGGGATCGAGCCTTGCATTGGGCTCTGAGCTCAGAGGGAAGTCTGCTTTAGAGTTCTTGCTCTCCCTCTGCCCCTCCCCCTCCTCTTCTAAAATAAATACATAAATCTTAAAAAGAAAAAGAAAATGCGTGGCAAGCAGAGCTGTGGCTGGAGAACTGTGTGCTACGGGGGCCTGGCTGTAAATGAAGTGAAGTGCCTAGTCAAGAAAGAGGGCCAAGGCCTGAGTGCTAAAGAGAAAGCCAAAGAGAAGAGAGTCTACTAAAGCCAAGCTAGAAACACACACACACACACACACACACACACACACACACACACAAATACCTTTACCCTAATGAAACGGGCAAAGCTCATTTATTTCTTTAAATCAGTCAGTCTCTCAAACATTCATCCAAAAACCTGTCTTACTATACACCATCTATGATTGTCCGGATAGATCTGTCAGAGTTTAATTAAGAGTGACTTAATTAAAAGTACGTTTGAGAGCAGACTTTGGCCACAGGTCATCATCAGATTATCTTCCAGTCATTTCTAATATTGGCTCCCACCACAGAAACTGTGGCAGTCACGTTAACTACCTCTTGGTTACTTTCCAACCAAATTACCTAATTATGACCCAAACCCACTCACCCTTCTCAACTCCAGTGGATAATTTTCTTGTTATGGGTGGGGTGCAGGTGGAAGGAAATCTCAATTATCAATCAAGATCTAAGTCAGAATCCTACCTGGACACTAGTTTCATTTATAATGTAGAAAGACAAACGGGTTTTGCCCATCGGAAAAAAATTTTTTTGCGATGTTTGTTCCAACAGTTACATTTACAACTTATTCCTTGGGATAACATTTAAGAGGTTAGAAGGAGTTTTTATACCACAGGAACAAGTTAAAATGAAGACACTAAAGAGAAAATATGAAAGAAGCAACCGTAAATAAATTCATTTATTCATCTAACAAGTAAGAGTCTATAATGTGCCAGGCACTGTTTCTGGCACGGAGGACACACCAATGAACAAAGCAGATGCTCACCTCCCCCCATGCCCCCAAATTGTCTAACTAGACATCTGTGCTTTGGGTTGAAAGATAATTTAGGTCTCACAATATGTGCAACAGAGTGGCTCTAGTAAAAGCCAATCCCTTACTCCTCTCTTCTGCCTTAGGAAGAGAATTCCCCTGTTAAGATCCACCTCCCTGTGCACCCAGGGGGGCATGGGCGTGTCTACTTTCCAAGAGTGTGTGTAAGGACGATGCTACTAACCAACTGGTCAAAATCACCACCTTAGAGCCCGCAAATACTTTCAGAGCCTGGCACTGGCTATGTTCCAGCGGGGCTGCTGGAACTCACACAGCTTCCCGAATACCTCAAGAAAAGGCTGTCGGTAAATTTTCTTTCCAGGAAATGTTCAGTGAGGAGACTTCATCAGATCATAACAACCTGGGCTGAAAACGAGCTGTTTTCCTCTGCCACAAAGAGCGCAATGAAAGGCAGATAAATGAAAATTAGAATCATCGGGTGTTTTTTTTTTTTTTAAGCTTACCACCTTTAAGTTTTTTGTTGACTTCAGAGGAAACTACTTTTTTTTTTTTTTAAAGATTTTATTTATTTATTTGACAGAGACAGCCAGTGAGAGAGGGAACACAAGCAGGGGGAGTGGGAGAGGAAGAAGCAGGTTCATAGCGGAGGAGCCTGATGTCGGACTCGATCCCGGAACGCCGGGATCATGCCCTGAGCTGAAGGCAGACGCTTAGCGACTGAGCCACCCAGGCGCCTCAGAGGAAACTACTTTAATGATTCAGTATAGGCACATGAAATAGTAGACTGTGTTTGCTTTGGTTCATCTCTAAAGGGTTAAGGGAAAAGAGACCACAGCAGAAACCTAACCTTTTTATTTACAAGTGTGTCCTCGTTAGTGACGTCTTGCTCTTAGCAAGCATCCCTACTGCTGGTTGTTTACGAGTTAAAATGTCAGTGCTTTTGCCTCTTCAAATATTAAAGAGCCCAAATGTAACAGCCACAGCTAAGATAATTAGTTTACTGTAGCTTGAAAGGCTTTTGTTCATTTCCTATTTTAATTATTTAAAATGCGAAGTTCTCATTTATTTACTGCTGTAGCAGACATTTTCCCTCTAATTCCTCTGGGACTGGATTCTTATAAGATATTCTCTGTGATTACTCTCAAAGTAATCAATGCTATTCAAGGACAAGTTCAGGGGTGCCCGGAACTGTTGCTAAGGAAGAGGGGATCATAACACACCCTCAGGTACTTAATCTTCAAGCAGAGGTTCTCAAAGTGTGGTTCGCTGACAGCAGCATTAGCACTGATCTCCTGGGAACTTCTTAGAAATGCAAATTATCAGCCCATCCCAGACCTACTGAATCATGAACTGAACTCTAGGGGTCTGCATCTTAACCAGCCCTGCAGGGGACTCTGATACACGCCAAAGTTTCTCCAAACCACTGCCTTAAGAGATGGGTAAAATGAGAAAAAAACTGAGTCTGAAGGCTCCAAGAGCCAGGAATGTCACTGATTTTAAGAAAATGGTACCCGGTGATTTGGACAACATCCCCCAAGAGGCTTGACTTTTTGCCATTCGTTTACTCAAAACATACTGATTGGGCATTTGGCACGTAGCAGGCACACTTCTAGAACTTGAATGGTAAACAAGAGACTCAGTTTCCGCCTTCTTGGGCTTAGAGGCAGGAATTTCACACACACTGACACACACGCAACAGCAAATTATTAACACATTATGCTAAATGCCACATGAGAGGAAAAAAATTGGTGTTGAGTGAGAATGATGAAGGCCAAACTTCTTAGGGTTGATGATGAGGATGTGGAGATGGGTGGGAATGGGTGGTCCTCATAAGCATCTCTAGGGAAATTACCTTGAAAGTGAGACCTATAGGACAGGTAAGGGTTAGCTGGGGGAGTGTGGGGATGGAGCACAGAAACAGCCAATACATCAACATTCCCACAAAGTTTCCACAACAGCATATAAAACAAGCCAACAGGGGCGCCTGGGTAGCGCAGTCGTTAAGCGTCTGCCTTCGGCTCAGGGCGTGATCCCGGCGTTCCGGGATCGAGTCCCACATCGGGCTCCTCCGCTATGAGCCTGCTTCTTCCTCTCCCACTCCCCCTGCTTGTGTTCCCTCTCTCTCTGGCTGTCTCTGTCAAATAAATAAATAAAATCTTAAAAAAAAAAAATGAAGCTTCGATACTACTGGGAAAAAAAAAAAAACAACAAGCCAACAAGGGAAGAAAAATCTTTTCCAAAAATGGTGCTACAGCAAACGGCCATGTAGAGGCAATATAACAAACCCTGACCTTAACCTTTCACCTTACACAAAAATCAATTAGAAAGGACTTATAGGCTTGAATGTAAGACAAAAAAAAAAAAAAAAAAAAAAAATCCAAGACTTTTAGAAGACAACATCAAAGATCTTCAAGACCTAGAGCTTGGAGAAGAGTTGAGAGAGGACATGGAAGGATCTACAAAAGTAAAACTGGTGAAGTGGTCTTCATTAAAATTAAAATCCTTTTTTCCTATAAAAGCATGGTCCAAAGGCACTGGGGTAGGAAAAAGCTCTATGTATTTGGGCAATCAAGTTTATATAAGAGAGCTACAGAGCAGAGAGGTGAGCAGAGGCTAAATTAGGACGTTTGTTGGGCCTTGCTGGATATGGGAAGGGAAAGGGGTTTATTCTGAGTGCAAAGTCACTAAGCATTTTAATACCAATGAGTAACACAAAATAAATTATTTCACTTTTAAATATTTTGCTTAGGGGGGCGATTGGGCGGCTCAGTCAGTTGAGTGTCTGACTTTTGGTTTGGGCTGGGGTGTGGGTCTCAGGGTCCTGGGATTGAGCCCTGTATGGACCTCTGCACTTGGCGTGGAGGAGCGCAACCTGCTTGAGATTCGTTCCCTCTCCATCCCCCTCTGTCCCTCCTCCCCACGCGCTCTCTCCCTAAAATAAATAAATAAAATATATATATTTTTAAAGTTTTTTGATTAGGCTTCTTGCCACTTTAAGGAGAGGTACGTTGGGTCTTCTTTCTGTTATTATGGGGGGAAAGATACTAGATATTTCAGGAATGGTTTTATCAGACTTCATGGAGAATTTTCCCCTGATGATGTAACTAGCCCTTGAGTATACTGTGACTTTGAAAATTTTTACTTTTCACTCTATAACAGAAAGGTGCGGCCATGCCAAACAGACATTTCCCATAAGCTTTTGTGTTTTCCCCAGAACCTACAAGTTCCTACTTTAGAGAAACTTGAAAGAAGTTAAATGGCTAGCCCAAGAGATACCCAAAATGTTACACTGTTATCGGTACAGCGAATGCACTTCAATTAAAAACAGTTCTGGAAAAGGTGCCTGGGTGGTGTAGTCCGTTAAACATCTGACTCATGATTTTGGCTCAGGTCATGGTCTCAGGGTCATAGGATTGAGCCCCTTGTTGGGTTCCGTGCTCAGTGGGGGAGTCTCCTTGAGATTCTCTCTCTCCCTCTCCCTCTGCTCCCCCCTGCCTTCCCTCCTGCGCTCTCTCTCTCGAATAAATAAATCTTTAAAGACTCTAAAAATGAATATTTGAAAAGCTGCAACCAAAAACTGAATCCAGAGACTTACAGAGGAAGAACCAGCTTCTGCTGTGCCCCAGCCACCCTCAAATTCAAGTTACCCTTAATAGGTCATAAAAACTGTTCCAGCAAATCTTGAATGTGGCTTTTGTTCGTTGAAATAAATCTCACTTAAGCTTTTCCCTTTTTAGTAATAGGAGACTCAAAACAGTCTCTGCTTTTTGGTCTCAGGCTTTCCTGCTGGGACAAGCACGCTGCTTTCATGACTCTGCAAAATTTCTCCTCATGTTCGTCTACCCGTGTTAGGTGCATAAACACCCGGGTGCGGGGTGGGGGTGCTGGGTGTTGGCTTCTGCCTTGCAGATGACTGAAAACACTTGTTTCCTGCCAGTGGCTCATTCCACCCAGGGATCATTCGGGTAACAGCAATAGAGTGACAGCCTGACCAAGGACAGGCCACGCCCCAGGGGGAAAGAAAGCCTTGTCCCCTGGTCAGCACAGGAAGGGAAGACCCTTGGGGTCATTCCCACCAGTTTCAAACGGTCAGAGGCCACAGACACGTCCTCTGTGGGCCAATTCAAACGCCATCAATCACTCAACACTTCCGCCATGGTCAGCTGGCAAATGCAACAGGCCTGGGGAAGGCGACTCTATGGCTGGGACTCTAATCCCTTCCTCCTCACCCCGAGGTCCTGCCTCCTCCCTGCCCCACCCCTCCCCTCCTTCTAAAAGGCTCTGACCGCAATGTCTCAACTCCACCACACTCGGAAAAGCGCCAGAGTGTGGGACCTGCCAGAGACGAGGCTTCACCCCTAACCCAGGAGAAAAAGGTTGGGCTTGAGCCAGAAACACAGGCTGAAGCCACGTCCCCAGAAGGCCGGCTCCTAGAGGGTGCAATCCAACAGCGGGGCAGAGCCACATGCCATCTGCTCCTGAACTGGGGGCCTTGGGGCTTTCCTGTACATTTGGTCCCCTGGGTATTAACACCTAGCAGGCAGGGGCTGAGGCAGCGAGGAAGCAAGAAGCAAGATCTCAAAGATCCCTTCTCAGAAAGACCATGAACACGGAGATCCAGATATAGGGGGGAAGAAAGGTCTGTGAGTATACGTGTGTCGTACTAAAGCAAAATTAATTCACAAACATTTGTGTGAAACTACAGAAAGGGGTAGGGAGAAGCCAAAACAAAAATGTCTAGCCATCAAGGGAGGGTAAACATTCATTAACGGCAAAATATCTATTATTTCTAATTTAACATGTCTAGCATCTCAAGGACATTGTTTTAATTTGTTCTATACTGTTTTTAGAATATATATATATATATATATATATATATATAAATATAGAGAGAGACAGAGAACACGGGCAGAGGGAGGGGCAGAGGGAGAGAGAATCTTAAGCAGGCTCCGTGCCCAGCGCAGAGCCCGATGCAGGTCTTGATCTCACGACCCTGAGATCATGACCTGAGACAAAATCAAGAGTCAGATGCTTAACAGACTGAGCCACTCAGGAGCCTGCAAAATGTACTTTTTAAATATAAAAATGATGTGTCGATAGGCAGTTATATGTGTTTGTTAGAGCTTCTAAGCCCCTTGCTATTCAAAGTGCAGCCCCCGTCCCCCTAACCAATAGCAGAGGCATCTGTCTGACTTGTTAAAAAAGCAGAATTGCGGGCCCCGCGACAGACCTGCTGAACAGAACCTACAGGCTAACAAGACGCCCAGGTGACTCGCGCACACGCAGGAAGTGTGACGCGTGCACACGCAGGAAGTGTGACGCGCACTGGGCTCACCCTATCTCCCCTATCAGGCTTTACGTTTCCTATGGGCTTACCTTCTACGCTGAGACAGCCAGAGCAGGGGTTCGTGGCCTCGGCAGATGAGTGGACTTACCGTCCAGGCCCCACCACAGACCAGTGAAACTTCTCTGGGGGTGGGACCCTGGCATAAAGAAAGCTCCCCCAGGAGATTCCGACGCACTATGCTGAGAGTCATTGGTCTACTCCAGTGGTTCTCAAATTGTGATCCCTGACCAGCAGCATCACCATCACCGAGGAACTTGATGGAAATGCACTTTACTCTCTTTCCTTCCCTCCCCCTCCTTCCTGTCTCTCTCTCTCACATGCACACACACACTCAACCGTGCCCGTGCTTACAGAAAGGGAGCTCACTAAAACCTCAGGAAATTCTCAGAAGGCCGGTGTCCTGGTTTCTCTCTCACACAACATATTCGGTACCTGAAATAAAAATGTTTATAAGGATGGTCCAAAATTCACTTAAAAATTGAGGATGAAGCCAGGAAGATACACTTGTAGAAGCTGATGGAGTCATCGGGTCGAAGCACACAGGATGAGGGGACTGTGCTCTGGAGCCGTCAGTCAGGTCTCCTGTTCCACGCTGCTTTGCGGGGCTTACCCGCCAGCAACAGTGTTTCCCCAAATCTCAGAGTACAGCGTCCTGAGACTCTCTGTGGAGATTCTGATTCCCTGATCCTGGCGCGGTGTCGAAATGTGCTGTTACCAGAGAAGCATGGAGAACACAGGGCTTTACAGGACTCATCCCTCACACGTCACCATTTCTCCAAGTGCTGCTCTGCACCAGACCTGCCACCTGGGGACTTACCAGAAATGCATGTTCTTGGGCCCCACCCTGAGCCGCCGGATCCAAAACTTCAAGTGGGCCCAGTGGTTGGCGTGCGAACAAGTCCCGCAGCCGATTCCAAGACCATAGCACTGGGTGGTTTTCAAAACTCTTCCATCTTTTAAGTGGAAACCACCTGCTGTTATCCAAACACCGAGTTCTTGGTGAGAAGCACAGAGAAATGCTGGCCTCATCGCGGGTGGGGGGCCCTTGCTTGTGTCTTTCCCATGGAAGGGCTGGTCTTCTTCCAAAGAACAGGATGAAGGAGCGTGCTGAAGACAGTCTTGCGCTGTAATCATGAGCTGTTCGCGTGGGTCGCAGCAGAGAGGAGTTAAGCACAAGGCCAAGACAAAACCACTTGTGCCAGTGCGGTGGGATTTTTAAAAAAATACCATGAAATTTTACTTTCGTTGGAAAGACCATCTGACAGTAACAGGAAACACAGAAAACACCGTCTAATGTGATGAGGTGTGTGGATGATACTAACTGCGGTCCTTTCTGTTCCCAAACGATTGTTTTGTCAAGAAACGTGTTCACCACCAAGGTATGAAAAGTGGTTCATCGTTCCCTTCTGTTCAAGTGCAAGAGGACTACTTGAAAACTCGAGGAATACAAGACAAAGAACATCCACCACACAAAGATGGGTTCCAGACGGTGTTTGAAACTCCCCAAATCAAATGCAAAGTTTTGTGGTTTTTAGCAAACACGCACTGTTCAAGGGAGAGCTTTTACAGCCTTCAGTCGATATCCAAAAGGGGCCAGGTCCCAAGGAAAGTCAAAAACCTCTGAATTTCAGGGTGCCTATGTGGCTCAGTTGGGTGAGCCCCTGCCTTTGGCTCAGGTCACGATCCCAGGGTCCTGGGATCGAGTCCCGCGTCAGGCTCCTGGCTCAGCGGGGAGCCTGCTTCTCCCTCTGCCTGCTGCTCCCCCTGCTTGTGCTCTCTCTCTCTGACAAATAAATAAATAAAATCTTTAAAAAGAAAAAAAAAAGAACCTCTGAATTTCAGCCTCTTTCACTGGACACAAGTCAGACCCCATGGGACATTGCGCATGGGTCAACAGGACACAGGGCTTGCCTCCCAGCACCCCCCCCCCAACATCTGGAAGCTCCTCCTGGCACAGTGATGACCACAGGAATGACCACCAGGCCACACTGAGGACGTGCTGTAAGAGGAGGACTCCGGATTCTCTCCAACTCAGTACTCAGAGGAGCTGCTTTCGTCCTATCCCTTCCAAACGAAGGTATCTTTTCTCTTTCGGGGCAACAGTGGCACATTTTCAACAATAAAGAAAAGCATTAGAGAGAAGATGAAAAATCAGTTACACTGCTACTAATGGTCATCAACATTCTGGGGGGTATTGTCCTAATTCCTCCCTGTGCTAAAACACATGCATATTCATCCTCGTTCCCAAATACATTACTTAATTTTTCTTTAGTTTCTTCTATTTATTGCTGAGTAGTATTTTTTATTAATATGTTACAATCTTTTTATCCATTTACCTACTGATGTTTCCGGGACGGGACGATTGTGAATAAAGCTGCTATGACTATTCTCCCACACATCTTTTTTTGTGAACGTGTGTTTATACATTCAAGAGTAGAATTGCTGGATCATGGAGAATGTATGGTTAACTTCCTTTTTTTTTTTTTTAAGATTTTATTTATTTAACAGAGAGAGACAGCCAGCGAGAGAGGGAACACAAGCAGGGGGAGTGGGAGAGGAAGAAGCAGGCTCCTAGCGGAGAAGCCTGATGTGGGGCTCGATCCCATAATGCCGGGATCACGCCCTGAGCCGAAGGCAGACACTTAACGACTGAGCCACCCAGGCGCCCCCTGTATGGTTAACTTTCTAAGAAACACCCCCAACTTCTTTCCAAAGTGGTTGCAACATTTTACATTCTCACTGGCAATGTATACAAGTTCAAGTTATTGCTCATGGTCACGGACACTAGCTGCCGTCAGCTGTTGCTGGTCGTCCCTGCTGGTGGTCTGATGTGCCTCTGTCTCCCTGATGACCAATGCTACTGAGCATCTTCTCCTGGGCTTAGTGGCCGTCAAAGACCTTCTTCTGCAACGACTCTGTGCACATCTTTCATTCATTTCTCATTGAGTTGTCTTTTTGCTCTTCAATTACAGTAATTCTTCATAGATTTTGGCTAAGCATCCTTTTTCAGATTTGTAAGTGTTAAAATATCACAAATACTTCCACAGCAGGGTGTTGCTTGCCTTTTTGTTTTCCTGATGTTGCTTTTTTGAAGAAGAGGAGTTTTAAATTTCGGGAAGCCCAGCACATCAGTTTCTTCTTCTACGGTTAGCCCTTTGGTGTCTTGTGCCAAGAAATCTTGCTTGCCCCTGAGATGCAAAGACATTATTTTCTGTTTTCTTCTAGAAGCTTTACGGTTTTAGTTTTTTCTATGCTTCATCTCAAATTAATTTATGTATATGGTATGAGGCAGGGGTCCAGCTTAATATTCTTCCCTCTGAAAAACCAGTTGTCTCAGCAATGTTACTGTAATTCTTTTAAAATTTATAGGAGCCATCTTTTTTTGAAAAAAGATTTTATTTATTTATCTGAGAGACAGCATGAGCAGGGGGAGGGGCAGAGGGAGAAGCAGACTTGCTGCTGAGCAGGGAGCTGGACATGGGGCTCGATCCCAGGACACTGAGATCATGACCTGAGCTGAAGGTAGACACTTAACCGACTGAGCCACCCAGGCGCCCCTATAAGAGCCATCTTTTGATGATAATACCTCCATCTCAGGGCGCCTTCGGCTCAGGGCGTGATCCTGGCGTTATGGGATCGAGCCCCACATCAGGCTCCTCTGCTATAAGCCTGCTTCTTCCTCTCCCACTCCCCCTGCTTGTGTTCCCTCTCTCGCTGGCTGTCTCTATCTCTGTCAAATAAATAAATAAAATCTTTAAAAAAAAAAATAATACCTCCATCTCTCCTTTTTAACAGCTGCAGAATGTTCCCTTTTGTGCTTGGGCCATATTTTATTTGACTTTCCTTTTTTTACTGAATATTTAGATTATTTCCAATTTCCTCATATTACAAATACTCTGGGAACATACTTTTACATTCAGCTTTGTGTACCTGTCCAATCATTCACTCTGGATCAATTCCAAGAAGTGGATTTATGACATGGAAAGACGGAGCCTGTGCACTCTGACGGGTAATGCCAGGTCACCCCGAAGAAAGGTGAAACACTCACCAAAACCGCATGGGAGGGCCAATGGAACGGTAATCCATGTCTATCTTTATTGCTTTTAACACAGTAAACACACCGCCAAAACAACGCACCCAGAATCTCTCTACATACAATAAGTTCTTAGGAAGTTTGAATTTAATATGGCAATTTTTGTTGTTCAACATAGGATTCTCTGTTTATTCTTCAGCCTTGGCTCAGAGTAATTTATATTTTATAAACTCAATTCCTGTTTATAGTATTAATGTTGTCTCTGGGGGTAAATTTATAGAAAATGTTTAATTCTCTCATCCAGAAGTCCAAGAATGAGAAATTTTAGAATGACTTACACTGGCTCATGACCTACTACGTTATATGGGACTTGGTGTGTAACCAATTGGTCAGAACAGAGATGGGAATAAATTTTAGACTCCTGCCCTACGATTGAAGAGGTCATTGTGTCAAAAGAATACAGTCAAGTACCTATACTTGGACCCTAAGTACTTTCTGGAATAGGCTCTCCTTTATTCTTTCAAAGAGGGATCTCAAACGCACACATAAACCCCAAATAAGCAGATGGGTAGGGAAAATGCTGGTAAACCACAGAAGAAAGTTCTAGCTATTGCTGCCACGGTGAGGCCAGATTCCTTAGATAAGAATCACAGAAGAAGAAATTTATACAGCCAACTATGAATTATATAAAAATTTTTCTGAAGCTATGAAGATTTTTTTTTAAAAAGAGAGCCAAGGGGAAAGTACAAAATATACATATATTAACACACACATTTTTTTGTAGGTGCCCTTACAGAAATAAAACCACATGCTTCAAGTAAAGACATATGAATATATTACATATAATGTCGTGTGATCACAAACCTCTTGGCTGCCATGGTTTAACAGCGCGTTCTAAAAACCACCTCAGTTCACATCCTGCTTTCGTAGATGAGAACATTTCATGAAATAACAGAGGTTAAGAGGCAGAACAGAGTCACAGAAACTAGTTAGTGGTGGCCCCGTGTCCTTCCAGGTGAAGAGACGAAGGCACATGACAGCTTTTTTCCTAGGACGGAAGCAGGAGGAAATGGAATTTTCCTCTCTGAATTTCCCCTAATTTCCTATTTATTTTCTTACACTTCTGCCCCCCACTTCTTTCCTCCTGGCGCTTAACTGCTGTAAAAGGAGCCAGTTCCTGGAATTCCAAGTCCATGGAAATGTGTACTTCTTTATTCTTTTCAATGGCAGGAACACAGGGCCCCTGTGAAAGATTTTGGAAGAGACTGGGAACCACAGTTTAGTCCTAACTGGATAGTTCTTCTCGTTCGAGCCTCAGCAAAGCCCTGCGGCTCCTCCCAGTACCGGGTCCCCTCTGTGTCACCCTCACTTTGCGGGACAACAGTGACATCCAGAGTCAGAGCCCGTGGAAGCACCCTGTCCTGACCAGGAGCTCGTGGCGGTGTGCGGCAGCACCGGTGCCCTCGGAGCTGGTCAGAAGTGCGGCGGGAGGCCCCGCTCCCAGCCCCAGGACATCAGATCAGCATTTCAGCAACTGCCCGAAAAGCGCGAGAAAGCACTGGTTTCCCAGAGATCCCTACACCACGTTCCCGTCTCTGCAAAGTCTGCACTTGGGGGGAGAGCACTAAATTGACCCGTTCCATCAGTTTTTCTTTAGTTTCTGACCTCCTGCGTTCACTTTGCAAGACTTAATTCATCCATATTTCCTCAGGCTTGGGGGCACAGAGGCCAACCCCAGACTCCAGTCCGGCTGTCGACAGAGAATGACAGTTACGCGTTTGCTTTCAACCAACCATGACTCGCACCGAACTTTTTGCCAACTGCTCTGCTCTGAAAATATTGGGATTGCGGATGCTAAAATAGCTTCCTCTTACCTCCTTACAAATTCCGCATGAATGATGGCGGGAAGGGACCGTTTCGTGGTCCTACTGGGGACTGCAAGGGGACACAGAAAATGGCACCCTCCTCCTTGCACGATTTTCTATTTAACTTCCTGCCACTTTCAGTCCCACCTTCTCATTGCAGAGAGGGGGAGGCTATGGTGGAGGCTACAAGGGAGGCCTTGTAGGCCGGCCCCCGGGAGCTGCCTCCTCCCCCCACCCGCCCCCTGGAGTTACCCCGGAAGAGCTGCAGGCGCTAGGCATGTTCCACACCCCCCTTGGCTGGCTGCCAGGGGTAAGCAATGGTCAGAAATGACATGGATACGGGGGCGCCTGGCTGGCTCAGCTGGAAGAACGTGAAGCTTCTGATCTTGGGGTCTTGAGATCAAGCCCCACGTTGGGTGTAGAGCTTGTAGAGCTTACTTAAACACGCAAAAACCCCAAGATGGATCCATCTTAATGCGAATAGCCACACTGAACGAAAACCCTGGGAGGGCTTTAAGAAGGAATGTGAGTCTTCAAGCTCCGACAAGCCAAGTTAGGATGGAAACTGCTCAGGTGCCAAAGCTACTGTTCTGAGCCAAGGTGCACAAATCCATGTTCTGGTTGGAACAGCTCTTTAGGAAGCTGGTGCCTCGGGTGCCGATCGTGAGACCCTGCTGACTTTAATCTGTAAGTTGCATTCCAGGACATTATTGGACCAAATCCACACTCTAAGTCAGCTCGGGGGCTGAGGTCAATTAGCAAAGAGTTTTACAACCCCACTCATTTGTTGGCTGCAGATTTCATTTTTTTTTTAAATACACCTTGAACCAAGGTGACCATATAGCTTATGATCCAAATTGGGACACTCTTGAGAGGGCTCACATGGTAGGTAGGTGGGATGTTGGAACAACAGGCATACACTAGGATGGTCCCAGGCAAACTGGGGACATATAATCTCCGTGCCTTAAAGAACTAACAGAAAAACGTGAGACAGAGAAACGCTGAGGGATTGCTACAAAGACATAGAACCCAGTCATAAAAACATAGAACAGTCATACATATTTCCCAATGCCACGAGGCTCTCTACGTTCTTATTAACGGATAGAGTAAAAATGCATGGTGGGGGCTGAGAAGGGCTGCAGGAACAAGCGATGTCAAACAAAAGCTGTGTAGTCTCACTGTCCTCACAGCTGAGCATAAAGCCTGTAATAGGGTTTTCTAGATCGAGAGGCTCTGAATAATACAACCTCCAACATTCTCCTGGGAACCGCATTCAACACTGACCTGCACTGTTTCCCTTTAACTCAGAATCTCAGAGCTGGATTACCTAAATCGTTTCAGGACAAAAAGTCTCCCACCTTCTTCTTCTTCTTCTTCTTCTTTTTTTTTTTTAATAATAATTTTTTATTATGTTATGTTAGTCACCATACAGTACATCCTTAGTTTTTGATGTAGTGTTCCATGATTCATTATCCCACCTTCTTTTCTAAACCAAACCTGACAAAAGACTCCTCCTCTCTCTATATTTTTATGATGTTTTCACATGTATTATCTTAGCTAAGCTGCAAAACAGCTTCGTGAGATATGTTCCCCCTGTAACAGATCAGGAGACTGGGTTCAGAGAAGTGAGCTCTACGTGGCACCTGGCCCCGTGAGGGCATTGACCAGCGGGACGCTCACTGCCAGTGTGCTGCTCCCCGCCCCCCACCCCTGGTCTGTAGGCTTTGGAAGCACAATGATCGTCCTTGTTTTCTATCTAGCACTCAGAGCCTAGGACAGCCAATGTTCAAAATTATTTTAATTAATTACAAATTATTTTTTGAGTGAATGAATAAATTGCATAAGAAAAGGAATTGATATATTCTGATTCTTGTGTCTGTGTTCTCATGTTACGACCCAGAGAAGGCAAATTTAAATATTACAGATGCAGAATATTTTTAAAGAAATACTGAGATGATCCTATTGAAGAATGAGAAAAGAGGGGGTGCCTGGGTGTCTCAGTTGGTTAAGTGTCCAACTCTTGATTTCAGCTTAGGTTATGATTTCAGGGTTGTGAGACTGAGCCCTGAGTTGGGCTCCGTGCTGGGTGTGGAGCCTGCTTAAGATTCTCTCCCTCTGCCCCATCCCCCCCACTAAAAAAATGAAGAAAAGGAAAGAAAAAGAAAGAAACAAGTTTACTATTATGTAGTTCACACAGCTAACAGGAGAAGATGCCTCCAGAAACAGAATGTGAAAGCAGAAGGTTGAAATGTACTAGACCAACCAGATCCTTTACTTTTGACCTCATTTCCTTGGCCTTGAAGGACAGCTCTGTGAAAAACACTTCGCCGAGGCTACCCATTCAAGGTCTTGGATCAGGGTTGGTATTTCGTGTCTCTGCTATAATAAGTGTGGGCCAGAAAAAAAATGAAGGTCATTCAGCTCCTTCTTTAGTATTTGTTCTGAGTCAACAAGGAAAAAATAGCGCGGGACACTTCACGAGATTACGGTGAGAGCTTTCGCTCCCCACGAGTTCCCTTTCAGTGCTTCTCCTTAGTTGATACCAGGGATGCATACAACTGTTTTAAGAGCTTTCTCTTCAAGACCACTCCCTCAAAGCAAACTGGAATGATTAAAACCAACCAACCCCCAAACAAGAAACAGAGTGTGGATTAAATACACAATTAATGGGGAAAGACTGTGAACACTAAAAACTGTACCTGTTTTCTGCAGTTTTCGCTACTTTGAGACCTGACTGGTGTCAAAGAGCAATAGTTACAGTGGATTAAGCTTCATGGAAAGGCACAGAAAAAAACACAGAGGTATAAAAGTGACAGTCCCCTTCAATTTAAGCTTCTGTAATTGCGTCTCATATTTCCTCCATATAATAAGAGTACAATACAACATCTGTGTTTATGATGCCAAGAAATAGTATGAAACATCCTCATGTGATAATGATATAAGTACCCAGAACTTAGGTGTCGGCTTGGAACCCTAATGAGAATAGAAAATAATCAAGTACATAGATAAAAGATCACAAGGAAATCCATGAACTTTGCTTATGCTGAAACCTTAAGCCCATGACCAATTTACTCTTCTTTCACATATGATTCTATTAAATTTGGATGTTTGGCCCTCCTTCCCCCCCTCCCAGCCTTGATCAGATTACAAATTTGGGGGATTACTTCAGAAAGTCACATAACTCAAAGGCAAATTCCTACAGCAAGGGAAGAGATGTTAAAATGATGCTTGGGGTGCCTGGGTGGCCCAGTCGGTTGAGCATTCGACTCTTGATTTTGGCTCAAGTCATGATCTCAGGGTCGTAGGATGGAGCCCTGCATTGGACTCTGTGCTGGGTGTGGAGCTTAAGATTCTCTCTCTCCCTCTCCCTCTGCCCTTTCCCCCTCTCTGCTCTCATGCTCTATTTCTATCTAAAATAATGCTTGAAAAGGCAGAAATAGCCCTATAAACTGTACAGTTCCTAGCGATGTTGTTATTACTATAGCACGACATAATAATTATGATTAACAACAACATACCTAACTTACTAAGAAAGGCTTAGGTTATGTACAATAGATTGCTTAAGAAAGTGTGTAAATATGTAATCAATTTCAGAAAGTTTTCAAACCTAAATGGTTCAAGCAAGAGAAGGACATCATCACGGGGACAAATCCCGAGCCATCTGGAAAGTTCAGCTATCCAGAATAGCATGTTCTCTGGTGGAGAAATAAAACTCGAAAAAATGTCAGAGTAGAGTTCAATTCCTTTCTACCCAGGTTAATGGTAATTGATGCTTGTTCTCAAAACCGCAATACCTACACAAAAATCACAGGTACTTATCACCTTGATTGAAACCACAGTGACCAGGTGGATTTAAAAATCTGTGCCTCCTTTAGCGCTTTCCCGGAAGACAGTATAGCCTAGTCTCCAGACCCACCAGGCCAGGATCCTCTCTACTTTATTACCAACGTTAAAAAAGACTGGTTTTACCACAGATGCCAAATGAAGAAGCACCAATCCAATCGTGGTGAAGAACGTACCATGCTCTATGTAGTGAAACATCACAGACTACTCTTAAATACACATTTTCCCACATGCAAAACAAATCAAAGCTGAGCCTAGCCAATTTATCTTAAAAATCCCTTGCTTTTAAACAAAATACTCATGGGAGAAGCTCCCTAGAATGGAGATCAAAATTTTAAGTGGACAGTAAATTAAACCAAAACACAATAATAATATTTTGCAAAAAAGTATCTTATTCTGCAAAGGAAGCATTTAGAGTTAACTAATATTGGAAGTTGTTTTTAAACAGCAAAAGAGCAGATCTTAAATACGGTAAAAGTTTATCATCAAAAAGATATTTGAGTTAAAGCAGTGGCTTTGAAAAGCTTATGAAAGTTACGGACCTTATCACCAGAAAGTGACACACACACACACACACACACACACACACACACACACACGAGATTTCAAAGGAAGATGGAGAGGCAAGACTGCCACCTCCACCCTCAACAGATTCACGGTTTAATACTTTGGTTTCAAAGTATAAGATCTTCCTGAATTGTGATCTAACCAGACGCTAAAAAATGACCTTCCCTTCACTATTTTAATGTTTCCAAATAGGCTCTCCTCTTTTTTTGTTTTGTTTATAAAATGGTTCATAATATATTAAATAGGGGGCTATCAAGTAGGAGAAAGAAAGATAAATTTACTCAGGCATAAATTGCGTCAAAACGAAATCTTCTAGAACATCAGGTATACTTACCAGCGCCATCATGTCGACACTGGCTGGCGGAGAGGACAGGCTGCCAACTGGAGGCACAAAAATAAAACTCTCAAAATACCAAAAGGAAGCACTCACTTTCTTCCATCTACAGAAGCTTACCAGACGAAGGAGAAAAAAGAAAGGTGACAGGTACCTATTGACTTTGAAGGACAAAGAAAGAAACAAAGTTGCCTTTAGAAATTAAAATAAATTTCAAATAAAAATTTCCCGCCACAAAAGTTCTTGTCCAGCTTGACTTTTTCTCCCCCGCTCCCCTCAAGATGACGAATTCTATCAGCTGGCCATTCACGGAAATGCAAACCACTGCTCAGTTTTTGTGGCTGAGCATGTCCAGGAGCCCAGAATTTGGGGCACAAAACTGACAAAAGCAAATTCATACACTGCTGGGATTGAGCAAAACCAAACACTTGTTCAAAACCAGACTGGCCACTCAACACCACTCTCTTCTTCCCAGTTTTTAGTTTGCCTAAATGTAAATTAATTCAGAAAAGTTGCTGGAAAATAATATCTGGGTTTTTGTTTTGTTTTGTTTTTGAGAGAGAGAGAGAGCTCGAGAGCATACCAAAGCTGGGGTGGGGGGGCGGGCAGAGGGAGAGAGAATCTTAAGCAGGCTCCACACACAGCTCAGAGCCTGACGTGGGACTCGACCTCATGACCCTGAGATCATGACCTGAGCCACAATCAGGGGTCGGATGTTTAACTGACTGAGCCACCCAGGCTCCCCAATAATGTTTGTTTTTTAAGGGTGGAGAGGATAAGCAAATGGATCTTTACATGTTACCCTCAAAGAGAAAGGCTATTCTCCCCCTACCCTGGTAAAGTGCAACTGGGGTGGCCTGAGGATGCCTGTTGCCAGCTCCCTAAGTGGGGGGCCATATGCCTTAAACACCCTCGGGATCCCAAAGCTTCAAATTCCCTGAACACGGCTCCATTTACGTGTTTATGACGGTGGTGGTGATGATCTTATCAGCCATTTCACAAAACAAACCCATCGCTTGGGAAGGATATAAAGGATACCAAGAAAAAGGGAGCACCATCCAGAGACATGTTCTTCTTTACACCCAACGACCAAAGCAGACACATGACAAAGTGGATTCTAACACAGGAAAAACTTACTTAAGTAAAAAGACTTTCATTTGTTTATCTGATAAAGACCGATACACATACATGCCCAGACTACCCCTAGACACACCACGCACATCTAATTATATTAATTATCCCTTCCACGGGGGACCTGGTTTCTTACAGCTGAACCTGTCACCATTGCGGGGCTCTTCCCCACAAGGAGCTACATTATCAGGCTTGAGGCATCACTGGTGGAAAACGGGAAATCGGTGTAGGCTACCAATATGGCTCTTGGCCACATCTATTTAAAAAATGACATCGAAACTGAGCACTCCCTTCTGGAGTGTCATCACAGCCGCAAGCAGACATTTAAAAACGCTGGTGTGTGTCCATTCAAACAGAATGCACCGTCTGAGCAGTCAGGACGAAGGTGAGCGGCCAAGAGTCTTGTTATTCATAAAGCACAGGATCGGGGATGAGAGCTTTTGGGTGCCTGACTTGGGTATGGAGTTATTCTAAAGTGAAGCTGTGTACAAGGAGATCCAGATACCTTACCTAGAGCCTGAAACAGACAGACAGGGACGCACGTGCACGCTGCGCACCACACACACACACACACACACACACACACACACACACACACGACAAGCAGAAGGGTGTGGCAGTGTTTGGTAAAACCATCCAAGATCAAATCTCCAAATGGAAAGAGGGTGGTGGGTTCTTGAGAAACGGATTACTGCCAAAGATAAGAATGAGAGAAATTAAAAGGGAGGTGTATATTTAAATAAAATGGAGTGGAATGTAATCCTAAAGCAAAATGACAGCGTGGAGACACCTGGTGCCGCTGAAGCGAAGTGTTTAGCATCAGATCTATAGGGGAGAAGTGCATCCTAAGACTGCTTTTTTATGGGGCTCCCTAAGGAACACAGAACCTCTATTGAGATATGGTTTTTTTACATACCATGCATTTTTATGAAGCTTCTAAAGCATTAACCTTGCTTAGGTGAATGTATTAAAATACACAAAAATAAATGTAGTCAAATCCAACTGCTCAGCCTTGAGTTAAAAGGAGCCAACTGTCCTTACACTGTGGGCGTCGTTATGTCCCCTTTTATATCGGTTCTTGGCAGTGGCATAAATTGAACAGCAGAAAGAGCAATCAGTCTGGGGAGAAATCAGAAGAGGAAATTGCAATACTCACGTTGATCTGGGGACCAGAGGAACCCACAAAAGGGAATTATAAGAAGCCAAGTGCTTCCTAAACGGCAGACGTCAAATTTGACACCTCGATGAAAGACAACGAAGTCGATCAAGTTAGAAAGAGTGGACAATTACAAGTTTGCCCAGAACCCGGGAATCAAGGACCAACACACTCCTTGCCAAATATTCTGCCTCTAGCTGACAAGACACAGTGGAGACACGTGGTGCCAACAACGTCATCTGAGCACCAACGGTCACGAAATACTATGTGAGACCCTGTTTCTATGCTTCTCCTGAACAAAACCAGCACATCCCTGACACAGCAGAGGGGCCATGTTACAGTTACCTCCCCGAAGTGCCAGATGGTGGCCAAGAGAGCAAACCTTCAGGAAAGGTGCAGGAGAAGAGAAAACGGAAGTGGCTGCTATGGTACAAGAAAGATTTCAGCCATGGTGGCACCAAGGGTAAGCAATGCAGCAGGAGCCTCTGGGAGCCTTCCATGTGGTCGAGTCCTATTTGCAATCAGCCTCGGACGCACAGGGTGGCTTCATCTGCAGATTCATGCTGGCATTTTCAGACAATGACACAAGACTGCTACCTTTCTTCATGATAATAGTCTGCCAAGAGCATCACTGGAACAGGAAAATTCTCTGATTTACCCTGAAAGTACTAAGACGTTTAAGAAATTGATGAAAATTCTCAAATAATTACAGTGTAGGTGGAGGAAGAACCACAAGAGTGTGCTTCTCCGATGAGCAGTATCTTCACCTGTCACTAATGATGGAGAGCACAGAGCCAAATTAACTTGCCCTCAATGACTACTGTGCTCATACCTTAGCCACAATATTTGATAAGAACCCCTGGATCTTCTGTTTTAGTTTCCCCAACAGTTACCACTGCTATATACATTAGGGACAATACAGATCAGTGCGTATCTAGATGTGATGCTGGGCACCTCTGCAGCCATTGTGCCCCCATGCAGAGCAAGTCTGAGGATGACTGGCAGTTGGTGGAAAGCAGAGTGGAATGACAGTAAGCACCTGGGTCTTTGATGATATCACTGAACCCCACATGAAAACAGTCTTTGACTTATGATGGTTCGACTTAAGATTTTTCAACTTTATGATGGTATGAAAGTGATACACATTCAGTAGAATCCACACTTCAAATTCTGAATTTTGATCTTTTTCCAGCCTGGCCACATATGGTATGAGACTGTCTTGTGATGCTGGGCAGAGGCAGCAAACCACCTAACCAGTCAGCCACATGATCATGGGGGTGAACAACTGACACATGGACACAGATCTGGACCCTACAACCATTTTGCTTTTCACTTTCTGCACAGTATCCAATAAATTACATGAGGTATTCAATACTTCATTATAAAATGGCTTTGTGTTAGATGATTTTGCCCAACCACAGGCTAATGTAAGTGTTCTGATGACATTTAAGGTGGGCTAGGCTAAGCTATGATGTTTGGTTTATTAAATGCTTTTCTGAATTACTATTTTCAAATTACGATGGGTTTATCAGAATGTAACCCCATTTCAAGTCGAGGAAGATCAGCACACTCATTCTTGGGTTGTTTCTTGGTCCCACAGGACAGTGGTTCTCAAAGTATGGTCTCCAAACAAGCAGCAGCACCATCACTCAGAAACTACTAGAAATGCAAATTCTCAACCTTCACCCCAGACTTACTGAATCCGCAGTCCTGGAGGTAGGGCCCACCTGTGTTTGAATAAGGACTCCTGGGATTCTGATGCACTCTGAAACTTAAGAACCCTACTTATGGCATCAGCTACCAGTCATGATTAGGCACAAATGAATGCTGGACCTTACAAACTGGGTTGAACCTTCCATTTTCCAAAAACCGTATCACCAGAGGTGAAGAAAGGAGACAAATGAACATTCAATAAATTTTCAAACTAAAGCTTTCACGTCATTATTGTGTAGAGGTCATGAGAATATTTGCTAGCGTCTAAAGAAAGCAGAAGACCTGCGAATAGCAGGCTTGAGAAAGAATTGGGCGGGGAGAAGGTCAACTATTCCAATGAGCCAGGACAAGTTTTCATCCTGATGAAAGAGAAATGAAGGAGTTGTTTTGTTGGAGGAGTAGAATAAGTAGAAATGGGAGGGGGGGGATATGGGGGGGAAGGCAAACAGATATGGAATAAAGCACTAAATATTACTGAAAGTTGCAAATATTTGAACAGGGGTGAGGGAAGGCCTGGGGAAGTCTGAAGTGGCCTGGTAAGGCTCTGGGAAAGAGGGTCGCTTAGGGGGCCCCAAGGAAGGTAGATGGTCAATTTGGTGCTTGCAGAACAGAAGCACGGCAAGGATGAAGCTGACAAGTAACATTCAGCATCTCAGCAAACCACCCTGCCGAGGGGAAGTGACTGAGCCACCCTGACAGCCTTCATGCCGCTCTGAATACTTGCTACGGGGCAGATGGGAAATGCAGAGATGCTCATAATCCAGGTGGGGCAAAGGAGGAAGGGGAGGAAGATAAGCAGACACCAAGCACACAGGAAGCAAGCACCCAGCTGTGTGATCAGATGTACTGGTGATGAAACAATAAAATATAGCACCAATCTGGACTAGAACCCTGAAAAGTTTGAAATTATTCTGATAATTCTCACCAAGAAGGGTTTTGCATCTGGATATGTAGTAGTAGCGTTCTCACCCCAGCTGCCCATAGAATCCCCTGGGGGAACTCTTAGATCCCATTTTATAAAAACAGACTGGACCCCACCCCAGGCCACCTGAACCTGGAGCTTTGAATATGATACCTAGATATGCACATTTAAAAAAAAAATTTTTTTTTGAGACAGGGAGAGAGAACATGCGCGTTTGCGATCAAGTTGGGGAGAGAGGGAGACAGAGGATCTCAAGCAGGCTCCATGCTCAGGACAGAGCCCTGCGTGGGGATCGATCTCATGACCCTCGGATCATGACCTGAGCTGAAATCAAGAGTTGGCTACCCCATCGACTGAGCCACCCAACCGAGCCACCCAGGAGCCCCTATATATGCATATTTTTATTATTTTATTAATTTATTTTATTTATTTGACAGAGAGAGAGAGAGCACAAGTAGGCAGAGCATCAGGCAGAGGGAGAAGGAGAAGCCGGCTCCCCGCTGAGCAGGGAGCCCAACGTGGGGCTGGATCCCAGAACCCCGGGATCATGACCTAAGCTGAAGGCAGTGGCTTAACACACTGAGCCACCCAGGGACCCCATATATCTGCATATTTTTAAAAAGCTCCTTCGATAATTATGACGTGTAGTGAAGGCTAGGAACCACAGTGTCTGAGAATATCAGTAAAACAGTGAGATTAAGAAAATCTAAAACCTGTATGTACCATTACAGAAATGAGTTTGTGATTCCTTACAAAAAGGACAAAAATGAGAGTGAGTGGATGAAGAAAGAATATTAATATATTGTGAATGTCACTTGTACTTTTTCTTGTTCTACTAATATGGAATTCTTACTTTCCTAATAATAGAAAGGGATGAATATTCTATTTTAAGGATGAGCTCTAGTCTCAAAGGGGCTTATTATGAATAGGATGTTAAGAACATTTCCTTCTGTGGGTTATATTAGTCTTAGTAACATTTTGAGGAAAGGGTTTGCACAAATAAAGTCAGGGTTTGTGGTTCTCTGAAAAGTACACTCGAGAACAGAGAGAAGCACAGACATGCCCAAAGACCTCAGAATCCAGCTGGGAGATGTGACCTTCACACAGGTGCCAAATGAGCAGAACAGAGGAGGGCAAAGAAAGTTCCATGGAGCAGAGGGAACCAGGGCGAGGGCTTGGGGGTGCCAAGAATCTGGAGGGGCAGAAAGGTTTGGTGGAAGTAGGCAGGCACAACTTGGTAAAGCCATCAAGAGGAGGCCAAAATGGTGGTGGTGGGGGTATGGGGAGAAGGATACACAATAGGAAGAAGGAAAGCCCTGGAGTCCTGACGGCCAACTTTCCACCTCTGTTCTACGCAGGTCTGTTACCATAGAAACCTCATTCTCCTTGCCAGTGATGGGTTTAGGAAAGGACATGTGACTCCATTCTGGTCAATGAGATGCAAAGAGACTTTGTCCAGGGCACTTCTGGGGAAAGACTCCTCCAGTCCTGAAACAGACACACAATGCGCTATCGGACTGGGAGGCCACACACTTCATCAGCCTTCTGCCACCATGCCAGGGAGGCATCAGCAGATGCTGGACAGCGCCGGGGAGGGGCCACCTGAGCCTCCGAAGCTGTCCCTGAACCGCTGAATCAATCAGTTTTTATTAATTTAGAGACTTGTAAGAGCGGCACCATCGGCAGTAACATGAATGGCATGAGAAAGGGTTGGACTACTGATGAGCAGTTCATAAAATGCTTCATTCCCTAGTTTTCTTATGCGGCACTAGAAGTGTGCACAAATTCAAGAGTGGGCAGAAAATGGCATAGAAATTGTAAAAACAAATTACAGGCTGTTTTATTTTGCATGAAACCTCCATCTATACCTGTTACGATACATGTAATAAGCAATTATCTTCTCTATGCTCCCAATAATGATCTTCTCTAGCCAGTTTTTAAAATATTTCCCATTCAACTTTTAAGATGAACAACATAATCACTAGACCACTGACTCCTTTAACCTCTTCTCTTAGAACCCCAAGGTATAAACGCCATTATCTTCACAAACAGTGACATGCGGTGGGTGTGTCATCCCAGAGCTCAAACTCTGCAAGTATGTAACTTCAGGAATATTTTGGTCCTGAAAATCTACCACAGCTGGCTGCCGAGATCTGATGTTAAAGGAAACTATGAAATCTGACTTAAAAAGAAGTTCGCCGCTATCTTCTCTGGCTTGACCAACTCCCAGGCATCATTAAATGGAGCGCCAAATGTCACCTCCTTCTCATTCCCAACTTTCAGAGACTGTTAGGGGCCAGAGACACGGTTCGCGTCCTGGGAGACGGGGATTAACGGTACAGCCTTTGTCTTCACGGAGAGGGGAGTAGCGGAAGGGAAGTTATGACGACATACTTCAATTTAAGTGCATTTTAAATAGTTATCCAAAAGGCGTCAGCTGAGAGCTACAGAACACAGAGGGGAGGTTGATAATCCAAACTGAGCTGTGGGAATGGGTTATCCGAGGGCATCGCCCTTGAAAGGAGCGTCGAAGATGAGTGAGTTGGCCCTGAAGGGGAGGAAGTGTAGTCTTCAAAGAGACTTGTAACAAACTGAAAGGCAAGAGCCCCCAGGATGGGGTGTGTATGAGTCGGCTGTGGGAAATTAAACTACGAAAGAGCTGGATGACTACAGGCTTTGTGCATCAAGCCAAGGAGTTTGGGTTTTGTTTGGAAAGTACCTGGAGTCACTGAATGTCACATGAGCTCAGAAGTCACAGGACTGGGTTCGTTTTTAGGAATTAATGCTCTGGCGGAACTAAAGAAAAGGGCCTGCGTCCTGGAGGAACAAGGACACTCCGTGGGAATTCTCTCATCCTGGAAGCACGCAGCCGTGACGGGGGCTGAAGGGAGGTCTGGGCTGGAGACTGGTGGTGTGGGACGGTCGGGCCCAAGGGTATACAGCTGACGAACATCCAAGAGAAAGGAGACGTCTTGAATCCTGGAGTGGAGTTCCATGGCGTGCAAGCCTGGTTAGGGTTGCTCAGGGGAAGCCCCAAGGATCCTGGGATGCTCAGGAGGCCACATGGCATTTCGTTTTGTGTGGGCCACATAACGTCCCCAGATCAGTCTGTTTGCTGGGCACAAACTGCACTGTGTACTTCATCTGTCTGCAACTCAACTTGTGATTTTGTGCCCTTTGTCTCAAGGGCAAAGGGCTAAGAAAATATTTGTGAGTGGGTGGGATTCAAAACATGGTGTCACTGAACCAAAGCAGCAACACAAGGTCCGTATCACCCCTAGAACTGCTTACACCAAGCCACCTGCTCCCACCAACCAGTCACACCTTGACCTGGCCTTTTTATTAGAAGATCTTCAAGCGCCGGATTTCCAACAAGCCCTCTGCAGCCTCTCCCACTTCCCGTTTCTCACCTTCCACCTGCAACCTGCCCATGCGTTTGATGATGACCTTTAATTCTTACTATTATTCCCTTTGTTCTTAAAATGAGCACTCATATTCCCAACAGATGAGCTAATAACATACGAAGTGCCCATAACAGTGCCTGACATATAGAGGGCACTCACTATGTGAGCTCTCCGCTGCCTACGATACCTTCCCTTCCCCAAATACAGACAGGCCTGGCGCCAAGTCCCCTCTCCCCTCTGTTATCCACCTCTCTAGATGCTGAGGAGAGGTTTTAGCTCCAACAAGTTTGCACCCCAGGTTGCAGCTGTGAACCTGTCACTGAAAGCGGAGTAGCTGTCGGGCACCCTCACCAGCAGGAGGGGAAATCGGGCATTTGTTATTCATGTTTGATCTAGAGCCCAGTGCGTTTTCTCTTGGGACACATGTTTGGATATTTATAATTTGTTTGTCTGTGATGCGCCCGACAGGAGGCAGGAGAACAGTTAAGTTACTGAATCAGAAAATGTCATCTCTTTTCCTAGCAACGCATCTGAGCAGATGGTAAATGACTATTTTTACAGCTTGTTTCTCTATTACATGTAGAAATATTTATTAACACTGTATTTCTGTCCCCCGCGTGCAACCAGCAAGAAACGGAGTGAGGCAGCTGCCAGGAAGGCTGGGGAAAGGGACAGTGAATGGTGAGACACTCTGGCTTTGTCTTAGCAAACCAGAAAGCCTTCGGCTGAGTGATGGGGAGGAGGGAGCACCCACTTATTCTCTTGAAGGCAAACAATGCTAAGCAACGTGACACCAACAGGCATTCCAGAGTGCCTCTCACCACGTAACACCACGTTTCATCGAATGTGATGTCAGCATCATGAGGTGGGCATTACCTCATGTACCACCGAGAAAACAAAAGCACCGAAGATGGGGAGTTGAGCAGGGGAGCCCCCCATGAAGCTAGGGCACCAAAGAGCCACAGAGAAGTAAGCCCGCCCTGCAGAGAGGGATGTCAGGGAGAGCTTAGAACTGGGCGTGGAGGGGGAATCTCCCCCCTAGGGTTTGACCTGTAGCCGGTACTCCCTGAATTTGCATTCTGAATTCACATCACCAGTGTGGTCCAAACAACCTCCGGCAGGGAGTGCAAACCTCGGTCTCAGTTTGTAGTGCCCCCAGTGACCAGCAGACGCAAACTCTGGGAAAGAAGTGGACGTCAGTGGTGGCCACAGGAGGCATCCTGCTTCAGATACGTTAATGCCTAAGAGCCCGTGCACCTGGGAACAAAAATACAGGACCCTCGCCCACTATGAGGACCATCCCAGTGGTTATTCAGAATTTGTACCGAAAATACCAAAACCAGGAAGAGGGAAGACAGAAACCAAAGTCCCCAAAGCAAGACAGAGGTTCTCCAGGTGACCAAGTGCAGGGAGAGAGAGCACACGAAGAAGGCAGGGCAGCCAGGACTCCCCAGCTAGGAGCAGGTCCTGGGGTCTGGGGCTCTGCTTCCATCCACTGGTTTTTCTGGCTTCAAGAGCCAGGGGAGAAGCTCAGCTCAGCATTGATTCAAGTCAGTAAAGTGCAGAAAATACCTTGCTGAGGATTACCGAGGAAATGAAACAAGTGATTGTATTTTAGAAGTGTTTTGTATACCATAAAAGCACCGTGCCCATAACAGTTTATACTTACTATTCTACAGATAAATATTCTGAAGGTCTCCTTTAGTCATATCCTGTGTTTTCTAAAAAAAATTTTTTTTTGGATAATTTTCATTTAGCAGAGGACTGTGCGTAAATCAGGGACTTAATAAATCCTTATTAAGGGAATAAATAAATACTGTTAACATGTGGCCCTAACTCTAGTTAGCTCTAAATTCCCAAGGGCTGGTTACCACTACTTCTGAAAACAGGAAAGAGGGAAAAAATAAAACCCACCAGCCTAGGACCTGAGGTCTTCATAAAGCTTAAGCAAGTACACAGATCCCACACGCTCACCCTTGGTCTCCCTGAAACTCACACCTACGACAAAACCAAAACACCAGCTGGGATGACAGCAACAACTGAAGGAAGGTTCCGGGAGCCAGCTTCACAACGGGGTCAGTCAGGAGAAAAGACAGGGAGCTTCAAAATGGGAGGGTTGGTCACCACTGGCAAAAGGACACTGTGCTTCATCAAAAAACTCCTTTGGGAGATGAGACCAACGTCTAGATGTCCTGGAACATCCTGGCATCTGCCTGTCGAGCTTATTAACAGGGACCGATAGGGAAAGGAGGTGTTCGCCAAAGCACAGCTAGAATTGGGAGGGGAAAGAATGTGTCAGGTTGAGAGTGAGAGACATGGGTTTCCATTGCTAGCGTGAGTGGTCCCGACTATTCCAAGGGCCTGTGCTTTAGGGAAATAGGAACACTCCAGAAAAAGGGCGAAATTCTCAGTCTCTACACACACATTATCACCCTCAAGATGACACTCAGAAGACCAATTTTTTAATGAAGATTTTACTTTTGAGTAATGTCCATGTCCAATGTGGGGCTTGAACTCATGACCCCCAGACCATGCCCCACCAACCAAGCCAGTCAGGTGCCTTGGGAGACTGATCATTCTAAAGCATGGTCCATGTCTGGCAGAGGGTGCCTGAAACTTTTCATTCATTTTATTCTGAACACTTGTTTGAGTAACGATTTCCGGACATTTCTAAGGTGGCTAGTTCAGTTAACAAACCAGGGAAATGCAGAGAGCTGTCCAAAACACTAACTTAGAAGAAGTGATTAGACAACCTCAAGTCCTGGCCTTTTCTAGACATTCCATGCAGAATCAAGTATACAGAAAGACAGAACTTTTAACAATGGACGACTATCAGAAGACCCAACCTACAAGTTTCCTGTGGATTAAAGGAAAACACACACACACACACACACACACACACACACACACACACACACGGAGGCCTAAGCTGAGGCCCATAAAAAACAATTTTTCTGGGAAACCTGGAAACAAGGTTTATTTCACCTCAGTCAGGCTGTCGGCCAGCATTTTTGTTGGACTCAAGTTCTTACAGATTTAAATAGTTCCTATTCTCAGTTGCTGGCTTACAGCTAAATACTTAACAGCTCTTATCTAGGTGCCGTACTTGATAAGGGCTTAGGAAAACATACTAAAAAAAAATATGTTGAAGCCAACGTTTTCATGATGGTGGCTGTCTTTTCCTCCAGGAGGAAATCTGGCTCTTATCTGCAGGAATTTGGCGCCAAAGAAGGGACACCTCTGCGGGCTTAGCGGGTCTGCCCCGGACATGCACAACCCCAGATGCCCTAGACCCTCAGTGGGACCTTTCTGATTCCCGCGCATCTTACAGAATGCCAATTTCGTAGACCCTCATATTAGGTTCTGTTGCCATTTTATCATTTAGAAGTTACAAGTTAAGAAATAAAAAAGTTTAGTTTGCTCAAGGGCCTAAAGTAAGTCTGTGTCAAGATTTAAGCTTTAAACTAAAGACTGTCTGGATGGACACGTCTCCTCTCACACTCAGAGACCAGGCTCTCACTGGTAGTTTGGTAAGAGTCTTTTGTGGTTGTTACTAAGTTATTTCTAAAGGAGATATGGGTTTGTTATTTTTTAATGCAACTTTTCAGATGCTTCTATACAGCCCTCTAGGTTCCTCCTAGATCCATCAGAAATTAAGTAATTACCTATGCATTTATTATCTGCTCCCATTGGATTTTTTAGCTTCTTTCAGAGCAGGACCCATGCCTTACTTTTGCGTGCGGACATCATCACCAGCGCAGTGCCCCATCACAGACAGCCCCAGGTAGGCACAAAGCAACGAGAGGCAAAGATGACTTGCTTCTTTTTGCTCCAAGGGAAGTCTTACACAGAGACTGCAAACACAAGGCATCCAATCCAAATACATTTAATCAGGCTTCAGGTATTGCTTAACTGGCCCAAATGAGACTACTGCTTTCTCACTCCCTTCTTAATTTCATTTGTTGTAAAGTTCCATGACCCAGCAGGGCAATAAAAGCTCTAAGAGCAGTACGCTGTATCTAGAAGCACAAAGAAGGGTTGAAAACAATTTGAATGAAAAAACAAACTTCATATGAAAAAAGGAAAAGGAGTACATGTCGGTCTTAAAATTCATGATTCAGCAAGTCTCTGGGCGTCACGCGGGATGTGCGTTCTGTCGTAATATGCAGCTCCTGCACGGCCACCAAGGGCGGAGAGCAGTGGGTCATGAATCCAAAGACCCCAGTTACGTGGCCTGAGCTCTGTCTGTAACAATCTATGAGCGTCTGAACCTGTAGAAACCACTTACGTCTCGTATCTCTCTTCTACTTATAAAGATACATTCCTTTTGCCTTTAACTTCAGAGGACTACTAAAAAACGAATACTTCAATCCGTGGGATGCTTCAAAACATGAAATTTTACACAGACTCTTATACTAAGTATAAGGCACGTGAGTGGCAGAATAGGCTTTTACAGCGAAGATGTTACCACCCAGAAGTAACCATTCAGAAATCTAGAAGTCCAGAATTATTTTTAAATAATTTTAAAAATCTGTTTAAACGTACAAGGATTATTCTTACCAAACTAATAGTTCTATTTTTCAAATGCAGAGTCGCAGGAAAAGAAAAAATGGAGAAAACAGGTTTCAGACAAATTAAGACGGTCATGACACTGAAGAGTGGTGACAGGATCCACGGGTACGCGGAGTCAAAGCAGGTGCGCTAAAGGGGGTGAGGGACAGAGCCTGAGGAGCGCATGGGTCCCCGGGGCAGAAGGGAGCTCTGACACGCACCGGCTTTGAGGTGGGGCAGCTCAGCGACTGCTTTGCAGTGCTGTCCCCAGCTGGCACGAGACCGTGCACGTGTCCTAAACTTCTCTGAGGTCTCCTTACCCACACGACAGTGACCAAAAGCATACTTTGCAAGGTGATAATAAAACACGGAATCATATACACAGCACCAAGTATGAGGGGAATGTTCTGTGAATGGCAGTGGCTCGCACACACCGGAAGCCCGGGCCCCCTACAGCATGACTGACATCATGTGGTCAGGAGGTCTACCCCTGTGCCTCCTTCGCTGGGCTGTGTGTAAGCTCCTGGAGGGCAAACACCCAGACACCTAGCCCAGCTGCCACTTCGGGAGACTCTGATCCTCTAGGTCTGGGGTGAAGCCTGGGCAAGTCTATTTAAAACAACAACAACTATAACAACTCATCAAGGGATCCTGATGATGTACAACCAAGGTTCAGCCACACTAACCTAGCCCACGATGGCAACCCCCGTCTGCTCAGAACTGACGAGGCAAGACGGTGCCCAAGCAGTGGGGTCCTGGTTCCACTCTGGGGAGAGGGAACAATCAGTAAATAGGCTAATTTTACCAGCTATGGAATCGTGCGAAGCCCTGTTACACGCTGAGTGGGAGCCACAGAAGCTTACACATGTCTGGGAAAAGACAAACACTCCTAGAAAACTCTTCCAAGAACCCTTCTCATCTTCTCTTGCAGGCTCTCCCTCCAAACAGGCGAGGGGCTTCACGATTAGCTTAAGGAACTTCGAAATAGTTATAAAGCAGAAGAACCCAATAAGGAAGGGAGTTTTTAGCTATAAGCTGCGTGTCCCATCAGGGAGAGCCTGTCACTTATTCTTGTCCTAGGTTTCTGAAGGCAGTGTTTTGGGTTTGTTCTGTCTCTCTCTCTTCCTAAGAGGCGTAAGGAAGAGCAGAGGTCCCCAGGGCAAACCAAAGGTATCTGGCGGAGCATGTGGGTTTCCTCATCCCCCGTGTCCGGACTGTCTTCCCTCCTCCGGTGGGGCACAGCCCGCATTTGAAGGTCAACAGCAGGACGCCCCAATGCGCACTGTAGGCTCAAGCGAGAGAGCAGGCAGGCTGGAAACCGGGGTGTGAGCTGTGCTCAGGGCACGGTCTACTTAGGAAAGAAGAGGGCAACCCATGCTCTCGCTGAGAGAAAAAGAAAGGAGAAATCTGGCTGTCCTCTGGCTGCAGGAAGACCTGTCAGTCATGGGAAAGGAAGGCATAAGTTATCACGGGGCCTTGACTTCTCATCTCTAGCTGCCTGCAACGGCTGCTCCTTGAAGATTTGGCAACAGAGATTTCCCAGAATAAAATGACCATGGTTCCCATGGTCCGAAATCCCTGGGCGGACTCGGATTCTTCTCTGTCATGATGACTTAAGAATTTCCATACTTGCTAAGTCAGTATCACGGGGAACTCAAACCGGACTCCAGAGCACCTTGAGGCTTTGCAGACACTTGTTTTACTATATAGTCAGTAATGCCTCATAAAGCTCAAGTTTAATGACAGGATTTTGGCAGAGCGGATATAAATACCTCAAAATGATTAATTTATCTTTGATTGCAATTCCTAACCATTCAGCCTAGAATGTTATCTGATACCTGTCAGCTGTTCAGTTTCTCTTATCAGATGAGGCCCTCAAGTAAAATTCTTAGCCACATACACTAGGTTCCCCGAAGGACCTGGTGGCTTTCAGGTAAGGAGAAAGAGAGACTGAATTACAGACCCCTGATTTCTGGTATTGGGCATTCTGGAAATATGTGTGCAGGCTGGCCCTTAAATGAGGATTTAAAGAGACCAGATGGGAGACAACAAATGAGAGAATTTGACCCAAGAGGCTTACCTCTGATAAATCAAATGATGACTCATTTCCAATATGGAATTAAATCAGTTCAATTAGCCGACTGGTGCCCTCTATTTGGATCAACAGCAAAACTGTTAATAGGGCTGTGGTCACTGAGAAAAGACACGGCACTTTTTATTCTTTCAAACCTTACACTGCTAATTCTATGTGACCGCGATATTTAATTTTTTAAAAATTTGTTTTTTGCTTCCCTTGCAAAGAATTACTTGTTGCTCTCCTGGGCCCCTGAAATCAGGTTTCAGGGGATGGGTGGTTAAAGAGTTAATGGCCCCATTCCAAGACAGGAGCGGGATGTGGTTAATGACCCTGAGGAATACAGAGTAAGAGCATTTCAGAAGACACCAGGGCCTGCACAAAGGCTTTTGGCCTGCCCAGACCTGAACGAGACAAAAAACCACACAACAGAAGACGTTAAACCAGCTGGATACACGTAGCGAAACAATCCTACCTGAGGAAGAGTCTCTTACAGTATTTTAAAACTATAGCAAATTGCTAATATTTTAATAAATATTAACATTTAACATGGGAAGCTATTGTATTATAAAACCCTTGAAATGTTCAGAAAGGCTGACCTGAGGTCCTCTGTGATCTGCCGTCTGTATGCACCCCAAAAATCAAAGGCAGAATGACTTGTGGATCAGGAAATATCTTTATCTACTCTGTCCCTAGCTGAATGCTGGAAAGCTACTATGATCGTAGAGGGCTCATTTGATTCTAAAAGAAGAGCAGATTTAGCTATTCTAAAGGAATGTCAGCTCTTCTGTGTGAAAATACACATTTTCAAAGCGTAAAGCAATGGGGCCGACCCCAATCTGATGATACACAAAGGGTCAGTTACGTGCAGCACCTGCACTGAGGAAGACCTTGTTAGGGCACCAGCCCATTGCTAATGTCACAGCTTTGAGTTCAGCCTACCTCATTCCATCCCGCCTCCCCCTCCGCCCAACAAGTCAGATGAAGTGTTGCACCTCTACGTACTGTATGGTTTGAAAAATAACATTTTAGGGGCGCCTGGGTGGCTCAGTAGGTGAAGCGTCTGCCTTCAGCTCAGGTCATGAGCTCAGGATCCTGGGATCCAGGCTGGTGTAAGGGTCTGGCTCCCTGCTCAGCGGGGAGTCTGCTTCTCCCTCTCCCCCTGCCATGCCCCCCTGCTCATGATCTCTCTCTCTAATTAATACAATCTTAAAAAAAAAAAAGAAAAAAGAAAAATAACATCTAAAAAACTATTCTCAAGGGATAGATAAGACACCTCCCCCCCCCACATCCACCAGGCCCCCAAATTCAAAGGTACTATAAATCTCTCCTACTCCTCCGAGACAAATATTGACTCTAAAGAAAGAACGGGAGAGTCAGCTCTACAAGAGGACTTTAACGGACCGGTTAAGTGTTTCTTTATAAATAGACGCTTGTACTTCATTATGGCCATTTTTTTCTCCCAAGGTTGCTGTGGAGTTTTACCAACAGACAGTGAACCTAAGTTCAGGAAATGTGAAGTCCACGTTTAAAAGTCACAATAAGTACAGTTTGATCATTAATTCCCTACTTCTCTGCTTCCACAAATTCACTGTCTGTTGTAAGGTAGCATTAAGCTCGCCCAAGCTTCTAGAAGCAGCCAATTGTACCTGGGGAGAAGAGGGTGGGGCCAATTTCGCCTCAGGACAGACATGAGCTGTTTGCAGCCAGGAGAAAGGCGGCCTCCCCACCCAGAGTGCACCAGCTTTCAAACGGAATCAAAGAAACCCTTCCTGGATGACAAATTTGGGGGTTGTGGTTGGAGATTTATACGCAAATAATGAATCATGGAACACTACATCAAAAACTAAGGATATACTGTATGGTGACTAACATAACATAATAAAAAATTATTAAAAAAAACCTGAGCAAGCTCTATCACTCATAACCATTTAAAAATTATTTCATGGATCCCTACTGTGTGTGTGAGGGAGTGAATTCAGTGCTTAGGAGTGAATATATATATTTTTTAAAAGATTGCAGTCTTGGCTTAAAAAAAATTATGTCCTGGTAAGTATTATAACAATGAGACTATTCCTGGTTCCTGCATTAAAAATGTGGCCCAAAACAGAGAACACACTCTGCCTTTCTCAAAGAATGGCACACTGTTATAACACAGCGGGGCTGGATCTGTCTATTTTATTGTTGGGAATATTGATGTGTACCCAAAGGAAGCTGAATTCCATGGGGGGTATTAGTAGAAAGAAGCTTGAGGTTGAGGTCTGATGTGCCGGGTGGGAAAAAGCAGGAGGCAGGTGGGCCAAACACACTTCTTTGATAACTGCCCACAATCGGCTTGACATCCGGACGGTGGCTCCAGAAATACTGTTGACTGACAGCAGCCAGGATTCACTTCCTCCTCCACTCTGCCCACACCCTCTTTCCATCAGATAGTCCATTCTATAAATACGTGTTGTCATTTTGCTGGAAGTGATAAGTCCTAAGTGGGACCTACTCCCGAGAGAAACCTGAGCAGGAAAAGTGGAAAACAGAAGAAGCAATTCAAAGCGTGTATAGGGACGTGTCAGGAACCGGCCGGTCAAGTTGAGTTTTTGCCAAAGAAGATAGGTACACAGCATCAGCCTTCCCGCCGTAAGTTGATGGTGGGGAAAAATCAGCCAAGGAAGCAAGTTTTCCTACCAGCCCATTCTGCTTGTACCTCTCCCCTAGAGCCAGATGAAAACAATAGGGGCAGGCTCCTTATCACTACCCACTAGCTGTAAAGGTGATACTGGGCTCTTCCTGCCAGGCTGGCTCGTGGCCAAGAGCAAAAGTAACTTCTCAGACTAAACAGATATGCCCACAGAAGCAAGGACTGACATTCTGGAGACAAGAAATATGGAAACAGAATCCAAGAAGTTAGACATTTGTCCTCCCCTCATTTCTTCTTCCTGACACTTCCCTTCCACTGACTCCATTTACCTTGTGAAGATGACAGACATGCCTGTTTTTGAAAAATAAATGTCGAACAGCAAAGCCAACAAGGGACAGTTGTGGAATACAAATTGTTAAGCCACCGATAAGAGAACTGGACACAGTAAAATAACTTCAATTTTAAAGATAGCTCAAGAAAATAGATCATAAACTTCATTACACTTTATTAGATATAATGGTAGGTTCTTTACAGGAATGAAAGAAATCAACCTAACTGGCCCACCATTCACTTAATGGAACTATATTTTGAAAAATGAAACAAAAACTACTCTCTTAGAATACGAAGATCTTGCATTTTTAGAAATGTGGTGGTTACATTACCTTTCACCAAAATGTCCTGCCCCTTCCCGAGGAGGACTTACACATCCCCACCCTGCTGAATTCCAGTGTGGCCACATGACTTGCTCCGGGCAATGACCGTCTATTACTTCCAGGAGAAAACGTGAGAGGTAGCATGAACCTTCACCTTGTTCTCTTTTCCTCCTGCTCTGAAGAGGAACAGTGAGGTAGACAGAGGCTGTTCCATCAACAGATTGAGGTCAACACTGAGCAGGGCTGCAGCTGACCCACAGCGAACATGGAGCACGAGTGAGAAATCAACCTTGGTTTTGAAAGCCACCAAGAGTCACGCAGAATAATTACTGCCTTGATTGATTCTGAGTGGACTCACACAGGGCTCTTCATAAAGCCTGGCTGGATGTTTGGAGGACGGGAAGCATTCAGAAAATTAGTGGTGAAATTTGGTAGGTACCAGTTGAGTATAAATCTAATCTTTCTTTACCGGGTGTGGAGACTAGAAGCTGTTAGGTTAAGTGACAGCTTAGAGAAGTGGCAAGCAAAATAAAGGTTCTTGTGAATTGAAATGAAAAACCTGGGTTATGCAGTTTGGTAACAACCTGACAGCATTTCAAGAGCCTAGTCTAACAATCGGCACAAGATCCGCCATCTTTAATCCAGTGGCTCCAGATGTGAGTAGACAGACGATCAACCAGCGCTGGGGCAGTCACTGGACTAACTGCCAAAATGGCTTCACTTGAGTCCCCATGGATACAGCTTGTAACACGGCAGTTCTAGGACTGGATCAAAGTGAAAAGCCTAGTAAACCAAACAAGTCCCCAAGACAGCCTAAACTTTAAAATTCCATCTGGACGAGTGAATGCTTTTGCATCAAACAGTGTTTCTTCACTGAGCTTCAGTTGGGAGTGTGGGGCCAGGCTGACATTGGGGGGTGGGGGGCAAGTAACGCCGATAGGACAGTTGCAGAAGTCCCCACTGCTCCGTAACAAGACACACTTGGTGCTGGAAGAGGCCTGTCCAGCAGGTGCAGAGGACCACCTCAGGTGCAGAACTCACATTACCGGTCGGCACAGCCTTCGGAACGTGGCATCCCGTGGACCAAAAGCAGGTTCATAGCCTTTCACCTGGATTCAGCAGGTGTTGCCCCCTTCTCTCTCTCATTACTCACGGATGGCTGTTAGGTCAGAGGCCACCTGGGATCCCCTCTACCCCTGTCTTCTGCCTTTAGACACCAAAGGGAAGGTATAAAATTTGCTCCTGATGTCTTGGCCATACTTATGGTGACCCAACCTACATCCGGAAGCTGGTATTGACTGCACCAATGCACAGACCAACCAGGGAAAGCAAAGTAGGAAACACGTCCACTAACAAAATCTTTACCAAGAGGATATACAAAGGACTGGCCCTTGTGCTAGGTACGGTGTGGGCAGTTGGGAATCTTAAGGCCCAGGTCTTAAGCTCAAGGGGTGTTTTTTAGTCTAGTTGATGAGAAAAGAAAAAGAAAACATACTCTTCTCAACTAGCCCAATTTACAAACGAGTACCAGGAAGGTAGCAAACCACCACTCGGGGCAGATGAGATCAGTAAGAGTGAGCGCACATAGCCAAGGACTCCTCTCACCCAATCACACTTTCAAGAGAGGGGAAAAGTCTAGCAAAAAAGGAAGAACCTATGACGTCAGAAGGACTAAAACAGCAAAGAATACAATACACCCCCGAGTTATTTATTAACAGTTTCAATTGAAGATGCAAAAAAGGCACCTCATAGTTCTCAAGAAAATGATAACTCAAATTCACTTGAGAGAAAAGTAGAGTTGTAACCTTAAAAAGGGGAGGAGGAAGCAGGGTGGAGGAAAAGAAACTCTGGACGGGACGCGTAGGTGAAGCAGAAAGACAAGGAGTACGAGAAAAGTGCACCATGGGGTTATATGGAAAGTGTACCAAAAACTTTTTATGTACAATTTTATGCTTTATAAAAATTTTGTTGGAGTGCCTGGGTGACACAGTTGCTTAAGCGTATGACTCCTGATTCTGGCTCAGGTCATGATCTTGGGGTCCTGGGATCGAGCCCCGCATCAGGCTCCACACTCACCATGGAGTCTGCTTAGGATTTTCTCTCTCCCTCTGCCTTTCCTGCTCCTGCTCCCTCTCTCTCAAATAAACAGAATCTTTTTAAAAAATTGTGTTTGTGTACCATTGAAATGACAACCCATAAATAAATGAAAATGAGAAGTTTAAGGTGATGAATGGGATAGGCTGGTGATGGGTAGTAAGGAGGGCACATACTGCATGGTGCACTGGGTGTTATACGCAAGTAATGAATCATCGAACTTTACATCAAAAACCAGGGATGTACTGTATGGTGACTAACACAATATAATAAGAAAAACATTAAAAAAAAAGAAGTTTAAGGTGATGAGAATATGGTTGTGATTTTTTAAAATATAAAGTTATCAACATACATTTCTTGACAAGATTCTGCCCAGTAAATTCCAAAGCCCCACGACACACAGCAAAACCTCCAGCCCAGCAGCTCTCAACCCTGGGCAGTGCACGGCCCCTGGTCCGCCCCTGACGGAGGCGCAGGGAAATGTGCGTTACAGGGTGGTCCCAGCGCCCGCGGTGGGCACTCCTGGCATTTCATGGACGGGGGCCAGGGATGCGGAACACCCTGCAACACGGCGGACAGTCCCACACAACGAAGGACCGTCTCACTCAGAACACCAGCAGAGCGGCTGTCAAAAAACGTCCCAAGGAACTGGACACAGACCAGTCTTTCTAACCCTCGCACAGGCTACCCGAGATAGACTATAAAAACCCTCAACTTCAACCAAACGCCGCTCATGTTATACCATCATGATCTTAAAATAAGTCTAATGTTTTCATTTAAAAAAATCTGAAAAAGAATGTAATCTCTCCTCAAAGAAGGAAATGGGCAAAAGACTTTTACTTAATTGGAACCAAAAATCACACTTCCTGAGAGAGAGCATGTCACTTGGAGGCTGGAGAGGATAAATGTGCAGACACTGGGGGGGTCTAAAAATTATTCCCACGTGCTACACACACGACTGCACCCCTGCAGCACGCCGTCATCCCATGGCTGGTCCGGAGTGGCCGGGAAGTGACAAGGGCCCTGTGGCAGGTGGGGGTTCAAGCCGGGAGGACGGTGGGAGACCCTGCTGCCCGCACGGGAAGGAGCCGAGTGTGCTGGTGGGCGACTGGCTTCTTGGGAAAAGCACTCCTCCGGGGCCACCCCGACGTGTGAGCAGCCACTACACACAGCAGCTTCTCACTGGCCATGAAGAAAAGGGGGGGAGGAAACGGAAAAATTCGTTTCCATGTAGGGCGCAGAAGTGAGATCCTGGATGTTCGGTGAAAATGGGTTTCCTCGTTTTCTGCATTTTCAGGACTTCAGAGATGCAGGAGCCTACTGAACGTCCCAAAAGGCTGGTGATACTGCCATCTAGTGAACATGTCCTTGTGACACCAGAACATGAGAAAGATTCAAGGGCTTGTGGGCCCACTTTTTTTTTTTTTTAATTATTTTTTATTATATTATGTTAGTCACCATACAGTACATCCCCGGTTTCAGATGTAAAGTTCGATGATTCATTAGTTGCGTGTAACACTCAGTGCACCATGCAATACGTGCCCTCCTTACTACCCATCACCGGTCTATCCCATTCCCCCACCCCCCTCCTCTCTGAGGCCCTCAGTTTGTTTCTCATAGTCCATAGTCTTTACAAGTGTAAGCATCCTGCTTTTGATGGCATTTAAAGTATCCCTTATTTGACAGTGAGAAGGGGAAAAAAGTGACTCCTAGAAAGTTTGCAGGCTATGTGTGACTCGCCTTTGTGGTTAGTAAAACTTTACAAATGAGCACAAAGGGAAGCAAGCAGGCAGGCACCGTTTTCCCGTGAAGTCTGCAAACTCTGCTTTCCCCCAGGCCGTGACTGTTGGAGCTCTACGGAAGGTCAGCATGCTGTTGACAGCACGGCCACCGTCTCCTGCGTGGTGAGCACGTGTGCTCTTCCTAAGTCATTTACCGAATCTCACAGACGCTGGTTATGCTTCTCTCTTTGCCTTGGCTGGTAGAGAGCGTGGGGCCAAATCAGGGGCCTGTCTCCAGCGAATTTACAGGACACAGTACATGCCTGTCCCTATCTTCCTTCCTCACTTCCTCTTCTTGCTATTTCCCGCTGTCCCAACATCCTCACCCACCGACGTCTAATTGTACGTTGCATGCCTTTTTAAGCCATCATAAATTGTGCTCTGGAACAAGACTGGGTACACGCATGGAATCCATGACCATGACCCCTGTGTACGATCTGCTGCTGGGACCCCGATCAAGTCAGCACAAGCACAGGGAAGGCAGATGTCATAGGGCACGGTGACTCCTGCCTTATGCGACTCTTGGGGCTCACACACTTCTTGTTAACTCATGACCAGGATGCTGACGGTCTGAACAGAGGCTCAAACCAGTGCCGTCATCAGAGCTATTACTTCCTTGTAACCGCCTTGCTCATCACGTTCTGGGACGGCCGTGCAAGATGTCTTTGTCTTAGGACTTCAGGTTAAATTCTTGCAGCTCCTTCAACGGAACGGACGGCTTGAATTCCCATCCCACAAATCTACTGTGTCTTGCTGCCTTTGTATTTTGTCCCCTTCCTAGGTGGTCCATGTAATCCAAATTATGTTTTTTATATGAAAGTTTTTTTTTTTTTTAATACAAAGGCTTGTTGAAAGGCTGAACAGAAACTGTTATAGCAACAGGCATGGAGACGATCCCAAAATCCCAAAGGCATTCCCTTCTCTTCCAAGAAACACCTAGGACAGGCTGGCTACCTTATCACCACGTCCGCCTACGACGTCATGCTTATCTAGAAGTCCTGCCTTCGTGCCACTACATGGCATTCCGTCAGTGTTGCTTCGAGAATGATACCCCGTGAGAGCTCATCACTGGGACATCTCACACTTGGTATGGAAATTCCCTTTCTTATTTCTAATAACTAGCTATTAAAAAAATACAGACTGTAAAAATGACATTCTCAACCTTCCACCCAACAGGGCTCTGTATATTTTCTCCAGAACTGCCCAAAGCACAAAAGGGCACATGGTCTCCTGGGAGCAGAGCAGAGTGTGGGAAGCGTGGAGGGCGGGTGTGGGAGGTATCTGAAGCAATGCGTGTGTTCATCATGCAAATAAAAACAGCTGTTATTTTCCAACATCCTAGTTTTCCACGGACAGGTGCGCACAAGGTTAGATGGCAAAGATGATAAAGATACTGAAAATTTACCGAGAAGATAAACTGTCAAAAAAAAAAACAACAAAAAAACCACCCCTCAGAAATGGAACCTGAAGGTCAGAGAATCAGTATCTGAGCTTCTGAATTTGAGACTTAAGTCCAATGAGATTGACACTCTCCTTCACTGAAACGGGAAGGGAAGCATAACTTCTTTAGTGGCTTCTCCGGAATTCAGCCTCTGTGCGGGCTGAGGGCAGAAGACGTGGGTCTCGTGGCTTTTATCCCAATTTCAGGCATCACCTGAGGCCCCCACCTCCTCCCACCTGTGTCCTAGACGGAATCTGGGAGATATGCTCAGACACCCCATTTTACAAGTTGGAAACTAAGGCACAGAGTCAGCGAGGAAGCCGGCTCAGGCAGTAGGACTCAGTTCGATGACAACTGTCTGACTCACTAGAAGATCCTGTACCTTGTCTACTGTTTGTACAGGTCGAAAGCTCGGGACTGGGCCCAGTACTAGCAAACGGAACTCTGAGGACCGACAGCTAATGTCTCCAAAGGCCAAAAGACCACCATACACGTCAGGCCAACCTTCCCTTCAGACGTGGGGATGGAGACAGGGCTGGTGGGCAGGGTGATAAGGTAACCAAATGACAGCACAGGAGATACCGCCTTCCAAAGCTAAATCATGCAAAACAATTCAATGAAACAACCAAAGGGGAGAACACCACTGTATTTTTCTTCCGCAACTCACGGAGGAAATGACTTCATTTCCAAAAAGTGGTTTTACAAATTGGTTTCCTTCCCTTTCCTCAACCACATTTCCTAGAAAAGAGGAAAAGAACTTCAAACACGATTTCTACCTGGGGGTCCAGAAGATGAAATCAAACGTCAAAGACACTCAGGTCACTGACGGCCACGCAGCTGGGAGTGTGTTCTTCCCTAAGCACACTCTGACTGCCTCCACCCGCCCCCACCCCCACCCCCCAGCTGCCCGTCCAGTCATCGCCCCCGGGGCCCAGGATATACAACTCCTCTCTTATCTGCAAGGATTCTTCAGTGACTCTTACGCCCAGAGAAGCTGGGGCCTGCCACTTCTAGCTATCTCTTGACCACAGTCAAGGGGGCATGAACATTACGACCACAGGAAATTGCACTTTGTCAAACCAGCAGCTGCAGAAAACCAACAACGGGTACCTCTTTATCTTGTCCAAAGAGAGAACTGCTTGGCTTCCGTTTCTTAAGCCAGACAAATAAACCAGTACTTCACAGAACCACCTTTTCTCATCCCACATAACCTTGGCTTAAGGGCTCACCATGGCTTACTGTGGAAAGTGGGATTGAGGTCCCAGGAAGAATTTTAATTTTATATACTTCTATACCATTCTAATTTATTAGGATGACTGTGTACTACTTTAATAACCTAGAAAGAGTGATAATTATAAACTCCTTCACCAAATCAAACCATGTTCATACTTTTGACCTAGTGATTTTTGTGATTTTATCCCAGGGGAAGTAAGATTTAACTGCCATGAGGTCCAAAGTATCGAAGAATTAGACATAATCTACATATTTAACATTAGAAAGATGGTTTAGAGATCATAGCACATTAATATGATTCAACATTATTTATCACTATTATCGTAGAGGCTTTGTCAAGCACTGGAAAACTGTTGCACCATAAGTAAAAACTGTATTCCAAATACACCACGTAAATAAAATGAAAACTAGGGGCGCCTGGCTGGCTCAGTCACAAGAGCATGTGACTGTTCATCTCAAGGTGGTGAGTTCAAGTCCCGTGTGGGGTTTAGAGATTGCTTAAAGAAATCAAACTTTAAAAAATACAATGAAATGAAAACGAAAATATATAAGAGAAAAATATGCTTATATTAGAGTGACAAAATTTGAAAATATTTTGTTGATTTTCTTTAACAAAGAAATACAAAATACTTGTTCACCAGTGGTTGGAGGAAAATTACTTTTGCCCTGGTTCCAAAGGAAAATATTGACCTACTTCTCCTTTATTTAGAGTTAACTCAACTGGAATTTATAAGCTTTCCTAAATTTTACTAAAGTCCGTTAAAGGAAATGCGAGTACCACCGGTGGGTTAAAAGGCAAAATATGGTAGTAGGATCAATGTCTACTGAATCTATCTAAAACAATCGAAAGTTTATAGAACTCCCCCAAGGATTTACAAACAAACCCATATAATGCATAAGCCATAACCTTATCAAAGTACTTTCCAAATTAAAACAGTCTAGTGGCATTACAGCAATACCACCACGATGATCAGTTTAATAACATGGTAAATATATTCTGGTCAAAGCCCCATGCTATATGGGTAGACAGTCTTTTTTTAAAATCTTAATTTATTGTCTCAGCCAACTTTCTGAGAGGGTAGCAGTCAATTTTTCTTCCGTTTGGGTTTTTAAGAACACAAACATTTTCAATGATCTCACAAAGGTTCAGGTCCCAAAAGGTAGTTGGGCAAGGAAGGACGGCAGGAGGCCAGCAGTGACCCAGAAAGCTAACGAGAGGTGTGAGCGTGTGCTCATGTGTTATTTCCCATGGTTCCATCCAAGAGAACGCTGTAGTGAAGCGATGGGTATGAATGCATCCATTATCCCACTCCGAGTCTTAACACTGGGGCAGTTCACGCCCTTGGAGACAATCTAGACCATCAACTGGGGTGGAGGCTCTTAAGTAAATGTATGAGTTGGCTTCGTCTAGGGAGCTTCTCAGGTGCGGTTCGACAGCCCCACCCTAAAGACTGATAACCGTTTGTGAATAATTTGTCATGTCTGTTTATCCCCTCGGCTTGAAGAAAGACCCGATCCTCCTGGGGGAGGACTGGGCTGGTCCTGAAGTAGAGATTGCAGATGGCGCCCACCTTGTCTCCACCCGTCGTGACACTTGCCCCATGCACGCGCCCTCACGTTGACCATCTCCACCTCCTATGTTCTAAAACAATCACATTTTTCCATGCATAACACTGGTCAATAGAGACTTTTTTTAAAAGCCAAAGGAGTTCCTTTAGGTCATTAAGAGAATACACAAATACGAATAAAAGAAAATTGTTCTGTTGTCATGTGATAACCATCAAGTGAAGTCATTCATGTTATAATCCTGAAAGTTTATACTCTTTCCTTCAAAGGTTCCATGGTAGTGGGTAAGTTACATGCACACATTCCCCCCCCCACACACACAGGTTTCCACAGGGAAAAACAAAGGTTACATACACACAACCCGGTAAGGGTAGCAGGAACATGAAAGAGGGTTATTCTGATACGTCCTCTCTCAATACTATGCCCATTTCAGTGCCTTCTCTTTGCCTAAAAATCCTTGCTATCCCGACGGCGACGTTCTGTCCCAGCGCAGTAAGGGAAAGAACAAGGAGAGCAAGCCAGTACAGAGGTTCTTATAGCATGGGAAGCAGATTGTTCTGGAACTCTGCTTCTGGGCTGGGTGAAGACAACAAGGCTGTCCTCCCGGACTGGGGTGAGGCAGATATGTGCAGCTGGTCCGGGAGTGGGGTGGAAACAGGAATCCTCACAAGAACCAACAAGCCCACTCGAGAGGTGCCCAATAGAAACTGTGATGAGCAGACGTGACCGCCTGTCTTTGCGTGGATTAGGAAACGCCCAGTTTCACCTTAGTGCCATTCTGTAGGACCCAGCAGCACACAGAGGGACTCAGGGAGGTGAAAGAGGGTGTCGCTTACTAACCACCCCTCGAAGACCAGTTTTAAAGAATGACCCATGAAAATTCATAAAATTGGAATTGACGCTGTAGCCCCAAAGCATTCCTCGGGCATAAAACAAAAAAAAATACCACCATACTTCACCAGTTTCTTCTTAGTTTTTAAAAACAACTCAGGAGCCTGTCGCATCTCGTCCAAATCCACTAGAATGTAAACATCACGAGAGCAGAGGCTTTGTTTTTGTTCCCTGATGTGTCCACAGTTGTGAGAATAGTGCCGGACACACAGAAGGCGCTCGATACCTATGTGCTCAGTGGATGGACACATTTTAAGACCTCACTAATAGTGGTGCTCCTTTTCCGCTGCAGTGGTCATATGAAAGCTGTAACTTATTTTTGCCTCTTGTATTTTTTAAAATTTTTATACAATATATATATTTGAATTAAATATCTACATATAAAATTCAAAGCGATTCATATCAGGGGGAAGCTCCATGGCTTTTCTTCCCTCTGGTCTTTATCTTTTATCTATCTATCTATCTATCTATCTATCTATCTATCTATCTATCTATGAGAGAGACAGCATGCATGGGGAGGGGCAGAGGGAGAGAATCCTGAAGCAGACCCCGGCATCCCCCCCCCCCAGCTGAGTGTGGAGCCCAACTCAGGGCAATCCCAGGACCCTGAGATCATGACCTGAGCCAAAATCAAGTCGGCTGCCCAACCGACTGAGCCACCCAGCCACCTTCCGGTCTTTTAAAGAGGAAAACATACTCATACTAATTGGATAAAACTGGCTGAATGGTAAAAAACCAGAACTGGAATCCCGTGTGTCACGGAGCTTGCTTAACCATCACCCCCGCTAATGGGAGGGGAGTCAGAACACAGGGCTATGTAATACAGACAGACCCGGGGCTCCCCCAAATGCCATCCGGGGTATGGAGACAAGTTAATCTCGTTAGCACTTCTCTCTGCCATGCTAGTCATGGCCTAACCCACAATAGAATTGTTCTCACCAGGTATTCATCCACTTACAAAACTGTTCCGGGCACAGTGGCCCTCTTGCATAGGCTGCTGGTTTCCTCATATTCCAAAGCACTAAGGGAGAGTTGGCCACTCGGGTGTCTCCCCCTCCACCCCTTCCTTTCCCTTGTCACTATGCTCAACATCACTAGACTGCACAGACTACACAGTGCCATTCACTTCCTGCGTAAATCTGATCCTGCCTTTTCTTTTACCCTGAGAGTTTTCCTATGGCACAGCATTCACAGTCATGCATTACCTCGTCTCTCCCCACCTCTCCAGCTGCAGAGGACGGTATCTACACATATACAATTTTCTTCCCCTAGTGTTTATGTTCTCGAATTTTCATGCCTCTGCCCAGGTTGGACCATTCTGCCAATCACGCGAGAGCTCCATCTGCTTTCTGTCCCACTCTTCAAGACCCTTCTTCTTTCGGAAGTCTTCCCTGGTATCCCCAACCAGTGTGAGATGCCTCTTCCCTGGGCCTCCACAGTATCCTACGTATCACTTCAAGGAGCTTAACATACTGCTGGCATTTTGTTTTTACTGTTGTGATTATTTATTGTGATTCTCTCTTCAATTAATCCGTTAGTTTCCTCGGGCGATGGAGTCTTCTTTCTTTTGTTCTAGCACTGGCCCAGCTAGCACTTAGTATCTACCCCCAACATGCTTGGTCTATGCAAGAATAATGGAACGAGCTGCCATTGCTCATACGTAGGTTGATGACTTCCTATACTTTATGGAAACTGGCATACTTCCCCGTGCCTCTCTTCCGTCGCCTAGAAATCAGATATTAAGACCCCCTCATGACTGGTCTACAGAAACACCATTAGGGAAGACCAAAAAGTGACTGGCAAATAGGAGTTAAGCCTCTAGTAACATACTTTCCTATAAAGCGTCTCTCTGGCAACATTTTAATCATACACTTCTAGCATATACTCTTTCCAAAACATATCAGGACACGTTCCTGTAGTGGGATATTTTCTAATAAAATGTATTTTGCGCTCTTTAGCAGATGGATCTAACACACTCCAGCCACAATACTCTGAAATTGCTCACTCCACTCCTTGGGGGTTCAGTTTCCCCACATTTGCCGTGCTTACTACTCTTAAGACCCAGAATCAAATGCCCCTCTTCCATGCAGTCTTCCTTGATCTCACTAGGCAGAAAGCATCCGTCATGCCGCTCATCTCCTACAGCACTCTTTGTCTCAATTGTCTTTGTTTCATGTGCCACAGCACCTGACATCATGCCTGGAACATAGTCAGCAGACGTGTAACAATCACCGTAGCAAGAAAGGCCCTTTCTATAAGTCCCTTAGTATGTGTCATAGAGAAAACCAGAAACAGACTAGATATCCAACATCAGGGGCCAGCTTAGCAAGAACCAGGGTACATCAGCACAATGGGATGTTATGTTCCTAATAAAAATGACCACTATATATAAATGACTTCTGCCCATTTGTGGAAGTGTTCATATAATACTTCACAGGAAAAAAAAATACACAAGCAGCATATGAACCATGGCTCCAGTTTTAAAAATTTTATGGATGCACATTTTCAAGGCAATTTGGAGTTAAAGAAGTAAACTTGACATTAATTAGCATTTTTCGCTTACGTTCATGGTATCACGTGACATCCATCTTTAAATTCTCCAGCATAAATATGTAGCCAGAAGAGCTCTACTACCTCAGAAATCACCAGATAGCATTCCCAATGACCAATGGCTGGGAATCCTCTTAATCACGTTAGTGTAATACTGTTGTTTCAGTCCAAAGTCTTGAAAACAGAGAAGTTTTACCAGCTATTCCATACCTGCTTGAAACACACCCTCTCTGAAACCATCAGGTCAAATTATCCAGAAAGCCTTATCCTCAAAGCTGACCTCTGCAACCCTCGGTTTGTTAAAAGGAATGGATTCAGTAAATAGGAATGTTAGGTCAAGTCAAGGAGTGCAAACAAATCACAGAAGAGAGGATGAGAACCAAAAGAGGAGCGGAGGGAAAGTGATCTCTGTCATTCCACCATTACCCATCAGCTGGGGCCTGCTGTCTTGGTCCCTGTGAGGGGGAAGGGGGCAGAATGCAGTTTCCTCCCATGAACACGGGAATGTCTCATGGCACCAGGGCCAGTGCACCCAAACGATCTAAAACAAGGAAATTCCAGGGGTGCCTGGGTGGCTCAGTTAGTTAAGCATCTGACTCTTAATCTCAGCTCAGGTCTTGATCTCAGGATCATGAGTTCAAGTCCCGTCACAGGCTCCACACTTGAAAAAATAAAATAAAATAAGAACATTCCAACAACAAGAGGTGTTCTATGTCAGAATGCATCCGACTTCAGGGAAGCCGATTCCAGTGTGTTCTACTTATGCCAATGCCCCCCAATTTTTTAAGAGTCTGCAAATGACACATATTCAATTGCAACAACTTTCTCCCGCAATTTCATTTTCTAGATTTTCTAGAACACACACTTGCTGAGGTGTGATTTAAGAGACAAGGTGGTAACAGGATATTTCCCATCACCAACAAAAAATGGACCAGGACCTACTGCTTCTTACCAATACGGCCTTTTCTTCAGTAGTTAGCACAGTGACAAGGGCATTCACTGAAAGATCAGCTGTAAGTGGTCCTGTTACCCACCCTGGAGGCATGCACAGGAAATTTAGAACACTCTGACAATTCATTTTCTGTCTCATTGCCTAAGTGTTCCTCCCATGAAAGTCTCATGATTACTTTACCCTCAAAGCATAGCCAAATGGTGTCTTTTAGCGTTCAGGTCGTACATGATTGCGGTGTTTATAGTGTCCACCATGTCTCTTCTTAGTCTAAGAAGAGAACTCTCAGACTATGGAAGCTGGATAGTTCCTTGAAGTCCCAAATCATCCATCACCCAGCAAAACCCATGTATATCTTAAGCCCAACACCTCTGACCCCACTTTCCCAGAACTTGTCAAGCAGGTTTTTAATTACCTGCTGGAGGCAAATCTACCCTCCTACTTTTTCAAGACTTCCTTCTGCCATGGATGATCTCATTATGAGCCCAGTAAAACCAGAAGTTCACATCTTAGAGATTTAGGAAGGATAAATGCAAGGGTGGTTGAAGTTAGGGCTTCTCATTTACTCCAGGTAAGTTCCCGATTATATCGTTTGCCAGGCTTTCTGAATCCAAACTCCATACAATGTTGCTGGGTGCAGGGTGACCCAGGGGGCATTCACACTAAAGGTCGAGGCAGTTACAATGGACTCATCTTCACAGTCCACATAATGTCATGTTTAGTGCTTTATCTTTTCTGCCATTAAACAGAATACTTCACCAGCCCAAAGCCTGAAGTTTCTACTCACAGGAAAGCAAGAAAGTCTAAGAGAGAAGTCGTCTTCGGCTTCAAGACAAGGCATGACTGCACCATCTGGGAGCAATTACCTTTCCTTGTACCTAGAATTTTTTGTCTCAAAACCAAAGGTGTGACAGTAGCTGAACCCCAGAACACCTACCATTAAAAATAATTTAAAAAATGGGGCACCTTGGTAATTCAGTCGGTTAAGCATCCGACTCTTGAGCTCAGCTCAAGTCTTGATCTCAGTCAAGGTTGTTGAGTTTAAACCCTGCGTTGGGTTCCATGCGGGGCACGGAGCCTCCTTAAAAAAAATAATAAATAAAGTAATTAATTAAATAAATAAATACTTGGAAATATCTTAACAATTTAAAAAATACTTTGAGGGAAAGGCAATCCTAAAGACATACTCCTCTCTAGTGACATGAGGACAACCACAGTATGCTACGTGGCATGAGCATGGACCTTAGACAAAATCCAAGCAGTTCTCTGGCCTACTCACTGTGTGATCTTGGATGAGTCATTCAACATTTTTTAATCTTTTTTTTTTTCCTTTTTTTTTAAAGTAGACTCCATGCCCAGTGTGGAGCCCAATGAAGGGCTTGAACCCCAACCCTAAGATCAAGACCTAAGCTGAGATCAAGAGTTGGATGCTTAACCGGCGGAGCCCCCCAGGCACCACAAGTCATTTAATATTTTAAGCACTGGGTTCCGTTTCTGAAATATTAGGAGGTTTCTATTAAGATTGAATGAGATGCTATTTGCAAACTGTCCCACACACTATCTGGCATATAATGCTGCTTCAATAAATGGTTACGATTAGCATCACTGTTAATATTTCCCATGTTTCTGGAAAGGAGATGGAATAAATAACCAGAGTAATTAGAACAATACTGTTTGGTGCTTTGAATATTAGCTGTTACCTTAGACACTAATGCGTCAATGAATTGGTATCCCAAAGTCAAGATTCTATAGGATGGAAATGATTTTTGCTAAACTCAAGGCCACTGACATGCCACCCACCTCCTCAACCATGACTTAATGGAAAAAAAAGAAAAACCAGGCATGGTAAGGTGGAATGTTTTTTTAAAAAGACTCATTTTGTTTATTTGAGAGAGACAGAGAGAGCACGTGCGTGTGCATGCATGAGTGGGGGGATGGGCAGAGACAGAGGGAGAGAAGCAGACTCCCCGCTGAGCACAGAGCCCAACGTAGGGCTCGACCCCAGGACCCTGAGATCATGATAAGGTGGAATTTTTAAATGAGAAAAAGTTAAGCCCATTTATTCTTTTATTTAATAATAGGACACACAATAATTATTAATATAGTAAGTAAAATATTCCTCTGTTCTAGAACGAGGGAAAGGTAAAGATGATGATTAACGCAGGAACTATTAACAGTGAAGAAACACCAAATGTTACGTGGGGTCTCTCTACACAACTATAGTTACAGTCTTACACTCCGAACCTTTACACTGCATGCAAGACCCATGAGCTGTTCTTAGCAAATTCTTCTGGCTGAATGATCATACCATGATTAGTTATCAAAACAACTTCAAGCTCTTCAAGGCCTCTTACTGCTGCAAAGATAATTTATGCATTTAGAGGTCAGAGTCAGCCAGGCATATTTTCAAAACATTACAACACCAGGCTTTAACTGGCCAGCTGGGCTTTGCACACCAAACTGCACCTAACCCCACTCCCAAACCGAAGTATATCGGGGTGGGAAGAATATGGAAATTTCTTACAAAATGACAAAGTCAAAAGGAAAATGTCCTTGAAAAAGATTCACCTTCTTCAATTCTGATATAAACCCACTCTTCCATCTATATCTTGAAAGAGGAACAAGAAAAACGTTCTCCATAGACAAGAAACAGGTGGTAAGACCCAAGAACGAGGTCTGAAATACAGCAAAATGTTCAGGAAGATCCTTGTCACTGTAGATGAATACACTTTGTAACTATGAGAATCCCACCAAGCACACGTGGACTGTGCCTTGACGTCATGCTTTCTTTTCACAGAAACTGCTGGCCAGAAGAGCTGAGATGTAGTAACAGAAATAGGAAAAGTTACAGAGGAAAAAAAAGGGGTTCCACTGGAATCTCATCTAGGAGGCTCTATTCTGCAAGAATTAAAAGCAGCAGTCAAAGAAATCACACTGGCTCTCCAAGGAAGAGGCCCTCGATACTCGTAAGCAATAACAATATTTTATCAATGACTATAAGACTTCATAAACAAAATTACAAGGACATAACGAATTTATCAAAAATTTTGTGCCACGTAATATCTATGCAAAAATAAAGTAATTACACGATGATCAATCTGTACTTAGACATTGAGTAAAACACTCCAGTAGGAATACATCAGGTAGTATCTCCCTTCTATAACTAACAGAAAGACCAAAAGTTACTCTTATTACCTTAAAATAGGACATGGGCTAAAAGTGAGAGTGAAAAATCCATGCAAGATGATGAAAGGAATGTTAGGAATGTCTGAATGCTAACAGCAGCCTTTTGAATGGAAGAACGTTTTTCCACAAAAAAGTTAACCCGTTCCATTTATAGTCAAAATACCTATTTGTCTCCAGGTCTCTATGCACAACTGATTTTCACAACCCACCATTAAATGGTCTGATCACAATGATTTTACACTGAAATGATAAACCGCCCAGCAGAGTCAAGAGCAAGTGTCAGGCTTGCTACGAAAGTGCTCACTTTAAACCTGACGGAAGATAGATAGATGCGAGGATAGACCAGGTATGACGTACACACCCAACACAGATACTGGTTTCTTTCTTTTTTTTCTTTTCTTTTCTTTTCTTTTCTTCCTTTCTTTCTCTATTTATTTAATTTTTATTATGTTAGTCACCATACAGTATATCATTAGTTTCTGATATAGTGTTCCATGATTATTGAAGATACTGATTTCTCGATACCACTCTCCACCAGAAGGATCCAGGCTCCTTGAAGAAGTGATTGATCCCAGGGCTAGAGCAAGAAAAATACAAGATGAGCCTGGAACATCTGTAGGTACTGCAAAGGAAGGAAGAGCTTGAAAAAAGGACAGGAACTTGTCAAAGGACATTGGGGCCCATCTGAAGGAACGCCTGATGGCCAAAGCTAGAGAGATTTGAGCAACAAAATCCATAAGGACAGCACTGGACTCAGACCGCTAGAATAAAATAACTATCCAGGAGTCCATACTGATGCATATATAAGAGAACAGCTCTTCCTTATGGAAGAATGAATAAATACATGCCTAGAAATGAAGGCGATACCAAATGACAATTAGGCCAATAGTACAGTGATAATTATTGCAGGCAAGACCTACAATGGATGCTACAATCCGTGCACGAAAGCTTGAGGAGCACAGGATCTTTGCACCGACTCAAAGGATCTGCCCCCGAGATATTTATTAATTACGAAGAGACTAATTTGTTAATTACAACAGCACCTTTATAGTGGAGAATCCCAGGAGATACTACTTGAGTCAAGCGATTGAGATTATCACCACCAATAAGAAAAACTGACATCAAGTAACCACTCACAGCCTCACAGGTAAATATGAGACAACACCAGAAAACCCCCCAATTCAGGAAATTTCATTCAACGAAAGAACTGACCGGTACCGTTCAAAAGCATCAAGATCATGAAAAACAAGGGGAGGCTGAAGAGCTGTGAGTTGTCTAAGGAGGCAGAACAACTCAACCCAGTGTGGATCCTGCCCTGGATCCTAGAGCAGAAAAAGGACCTTTGTGGCCGATTGGATGGGATGCTAACAAGGCCTTGCGTGTAGCCAGAAGTACCGCAGCAATTTAAACCTCTGGTCCTGATCATTACACTCTGGTTACGTAAGATATTCACACCGAAGGAAGCTGGCTGAAGGGGACACGTGAACTCTGTACTATCTTTGCCACTTTTCCGCAGGTCTAAAGTGATTTCAAAATAAGAAGTTTTTAAAACGGATGGAAACGGAAAGCAACCAAGCTAACTCTTTTTTTTTTTTTTTAAAGATTTTATTTATTCATTTTACAGAGATAGAGACAGCGAGCGAGAGAGGGAACACAAGCAGGGGGAGTGGGAGAGGGAGAAGCAGGCTCCCAGCGGAGGAGCCTGATGTGGGGCTCGATCCCAGGACTCTGGGATCACGCCCTGAGCTGAAGGCAGACGCTCAACGACTGAGCCACCCAGGCGCCCCAACCAAGCTGACTCTTATTCCTTGCTTCCATCTGACTTTCTTTTCTTTGGGCCGTTTACAGAAGCGTCTTTCTCTGCTTCACTTAGTGAAGCACAGGAAGGTGTGAGACATGAGACTTACCCACGCAGAACATGAGGGTGACCCTCCCCCTAAAAGGGATATGGTCTGCGTCCTGGGGTTTAGCTGAGCTTTTCAGTTAGACTCAAAGAAAACGAAGTCTTTGCCTTCAGAGCATGTGAGCCAATTCCCAAACTGGTCTTTCTTGGACCGTGCCAAGGAAGAGAACACTGGGTGTTCACAGAATCTGTCAACGAGCGAAAGATCTTTTGGAATGACTGCCAGCAATGGAGGGGGTGGGGGTGGAAAATGAGAGATAGGTTAGGGTTGGGGCGGGGTGTACAGCGGGCAAGCGAGAGAAAAGCCCAAGAGGCAGGTATGTACTCCTAGCTGCTTCTTCACCTCACCACAGTAAGCTGGGCTAACAATACCTTCAGGACCACTCTGCTTACATAGCTCACACACAGACCCGCAAGGATTCTACTATTTACATTTTATTGAGATTATATGTTACCACATTGCACAAAGAATGAGAAGGGTTAGACATTCCCCCATTTTCACATTTCTTTCAAAGCACTGAACTACCCACTGTGAGTTCTTACATAAGAGTAGGTAGCATCTATGCCCGTAATAAACAAACACTTAAAACAGAAACAAAAACATGGTCCACTGAAAGATATTATGTGCCTATTTTTTGCCTCAGCAATTCTACTTATGAGACATTACCTTCCAGACATAGTCACACAAGTATGGATCAATAATCACACAGCACTGTTGATTATTGCATTGTTTATTTTAAAAAAAACTAAAAACTCACCAAATTCTCATTAAAAGAACACTTTGATAGTAACTGTACAACAGTTAAATGCTACTGTGTAGCATTTAAAAAGACTAATGTAAATCCAGATGTACTGACCTAGAAAGATACTCGTAATCTATACTTAAGTTAAAATGCAGACAAAGTATACTATGAGTCTACCCAACGGAAGGAGGCTTATTTGCATGTATATATAGAGAGAAAATATATAGAAGCTTGCATATCAAACTTAACAGGAATTATGGAAGGAGGGATGCCTACGTGGCTCAGTCAGTTAAGCATCTGCCTTCGGCTCAGCTCATGATCCCAGGGTCCTGGGATCAAGTCCCACATCAGGCTCCTCTCAGCAGGAAGCTTGCTTCTCCCTCTGCCTGCCACTCCCCCTGCTTGTGCACTCTCTCTCTCTCTGACAAATAAATAAAATTAAAAAAAAAAAAAGAGGAATATACGGAGGGGTAGGGGAGTTCTTATTGTCATTTTTTTTAAGTAGGCTCCACACCTAGTGTGGAGCCCAAAGTGGGGCTTGAACTCACGACCCTGAGATCAAGACCTGGGCTGAGATCAAGAGTCAGATGCTTAACTGACTGAGCCACCTGGGCACCCCATCTTAAGTCATTTTCAAGATAAGCAGTAGACATTATTCTTTTCACTTTAATTTTTTTTTAAAATGAAAATAACACACAGGCAGTTGTGTTCCTACACCAGGAAAGAACAACTGAAAAGGAAATCACGGAGACAGATTCACTTACAATTCCCTCCAAAGAACAAAATATCTAAGACTAAATTTAATGGAGGTAAAATACTTGCACACTGAAGCTATAAAACGATGCTGAAATAAGTTAAGACAGACGTAAATAAATGGCAAGACGTCATGTGTTCGTGAACTGGAAGACTTAATACCGTCAAGATAGCAACACTGCCCTCTACAGAATCAGCACAGTCCCTATCCACAGCATTTTTTTTTTCTTCTTCCAGAAACAGAAAAGCTGATCCTTAAATTCATATGGAACTGCAAGGGGCTCGGAATATCCAAAGCACAATGAGAAAGAAGAAGAAAGTTGGAAGATTCACATTCCCAATTTCAAAACTTACCACAAAGGTACAGTTATCAAAACAGAGTCAACTGGCACAAGGACAGACATACAGACTAATGGGGAAAAAACTAAGGGTCCCAAACTAAATCCTCACATATATGACCAATTGATTATTTTAAAGGGTGCAGACATCATTCAATGGGGGAAAGAGAGTCCCTTCAACAAATGGGACAACTAGATACCCACATACAAGAGAATTAAGTTGGACCCTGACCTCATCCCTCATAAAAAATTAAATCAAAATGGATTGATACACGAAATGTAAGAGAGAAAAATACAAAATTCTTGGAAGAAAACATAGGGGTAAATCTTCCTGATTTTGGATTAGGCAACAATTTTTAGATATGACATCAATAGCATGAGCAACAAAAGAAAAAAATAAATCACTTAGACTTCATCAAAATAAAAAACTCTTGTGTGTCAAAGGACATTACCAAGATAGTGAAAAGACAAGAATGGGAGAAAATATTTGCAAATCAGTTACCTCACAAGAGTCTAGTATCCACAATATATAAAGAACTCTTACAACTCAACAAAAAGACAACCCAATTCATTTTTTTAAAGAAGACCCAATTTAAAAATGGCCAAAGAGGGTGTCTGGGTGGCTCAGCCAGTTAAGTGTCCAACAGTTGATATCAGCTCAGGTCATGATCTCAAGGTCCCGGGATCAAGCCTTGCATCACGCTCCCTGTGCAGTGGGGAGTCTGCTTCTCCCTCTCTGTCTGCTCCTTCCCTGCTTGTGCCCTATCTCTCTCAAATAAATAAATAAATAAATAAATAAATAAATAAATAAAATCTATAAAAAATAAATAAAAATAGCCAAAGATGTGAATTGACAATCCTCCAAAGAAGATACACAAATGGTCAATAAGCACATGACAAGATAATCAATATCATTTGTCATTAGAGACGTGCAGATTAAAACCATAATCAAGTACTACTTCATAGTAGCAAGGATGGTTACAATAAAGAAAAAAAGGAAAAACAGCACGTGTTCACAAGGGTGTAGAGACACTGGGATCCTTTATGGGAATATAAACGTAAATGGCTCAATTTCTGTGGAAAACATTTTGACAGTTTCTCAAGAAAGTTAAATAGAAGCAATTACACCTCTAGATATATACTTAAAAGAACTGAAAACAGGGACCCAAATACTTACACATCCATGTTCACAGCAGTGTTATTCACAATAATCAAAAGGTGGAAAACCCCTCAATGTCCATCCACAGACAGATAAACTGAAAAACCATAGCATATCCATAAAACAGAATACTATTCAGCCGTATGCTACAGCACAGATACGCCCTGAAAACATACTAAGTAAAAGAAGCCAAACACAAAAGGCTGCATATTATACGACTGCATTTATAGGACAGGTCCAGAATCAGTAAATTCAGAGAGACAGAAAGCAGGTGGATGGTTGCCAGAGGCTGAGGGAGGAGGGACTAGAGCATTACTGCTTAATGGGTACAGGGTTTCCTTTTGCGGTAATAAAAATGTTTTGGAACTAGACAGAGGGGGAAGCTATGCAACACTGTGATGTGCTGAATGCCACTGAATTATTCATTTTTTAATTATTCACTTTTATGTAATACAAATTTCGTGTCGTTGAAGACAAATACAACTGAAAAGAAATAATACACGGGTAAGAGCAAAACGCTAATTCCCCACTGAGTTACCTTCCGCTAGAATAGTAAGACCATGGTACCAGGGCAGATGGGCGCTTTCTGCATCCAGAGACTGCCCTGGGCAGCAGTCTGGATGGATAAAGGACTGGCGCCAGGGAAAAAGACACATAATCAAAATCAGCGACTCTTTATAAACCCTGGCCCCGGGGCTGCCTGAGAAACAGCCCAGAATAAGGTCTGAGAGATCACACAGCCCTCTCTCTCCAGACCTCATCTACAGTGACGGACATCCAAAGGAATCCCACACCCTCCCTCATGGGGCCCAAACCCAACACCGGCCACTCCACGACCTACACACAGGACCCTGGGCTGGGACTTGGGACAGATTTACGATCTGGGATAAAAGCTGTTTGTTACCATTTTACCAAGCTCTAGAAATTAACATTTCCCCTGGTCCCTCAGCACAGATCCTCTCGGGGGTCACCAATCAGGGTACGCACTCCCAACAGCAACAGGACGGCTGTGTAGGTGACTCTCCAGTTCTTGTTCTTTTTTGTGGTGGTGAAGTGGGGCAGGGGGAGGGCAGCAGGGGTGTCCTGCGAAGGCACGAAGTCTCCCCTGCAGGGTGCTTTCATGGCAAGAGAAATTTGCACCAGAAAAAGCACTGTCCTCTTAGCCACTCATTTTCTGGGTCATATAAATTAACTCCTAGTTAAATTAATCTTCTCTCGACAAGCACCAACAACTGAATTTTAATTTAAGCTGATTGCTTTGGCCATTTCCATGGGGTTATCAGGAAACTAGAGAAAATCAGATCAAAAGGCAGCTTTTCAAAACTCCTTAAAATCAAAATGTTTCTCGGATAAGAAACAATGACAACTTCAACTTCTGTATCCTCGCGTGTTAATTCTCTTGATGAGAATAAATAGGTCATGGATACAAAGTGGCTAAATCAACAGTAGTTCTTTTATGTTTGAGGAAGTTGAGATAAGAGGACAGGGAACCTCAACTCTCCATATTTTCATGTTCAATCGTCCACATTTTTCCTCATTTTAAGTGTCAATATTGTATATTCCTAATGCTATTTAAAAAACTCAAGACACTAACAGCTGAAACCCCATTCGATATTTAAAAATATTCAAAAATATCGACACTTGTGGATGTGAGTTTAAGGAATAATAATTTTAAAAAAGGCTCATAAATTCTCTCCTTCATTTTGCTGGATCTCAAGACATTTTATAAAATATAAACCAGCTCGAGCTTTTTAGCAATTCGAGATTTTACAGTGTTTCTGCTTCCCTTCAATCCTTGGCAGGGCTGGTTTCCATCACTTCCTCAAGAGTTCCTAAAATGAGAACCCTCTGTTAAGGTTTAGATTTAGAGACTTACAAAGTCAAAAAGAAATCATAACTCCTACACTTTTAATCATCCATCCTCCTGGTCGATGATTTACCCCATACTTCCCACCAGGAAATGAAGAAAGTTTTGAGGAACGAGTTATTCCCAATGTAAATCTCCAGTCAGCCTCTGTCAATCATGTTAGCCTTTCCCCCGGGGTAGCCTTTCTCCACCTCCTGCCTGAAAACTACACTACTATTTAATTGCTTTGTGACTTCACATTTTATTAAAAGGCAGAAAAAACATAAAGAGCTAAAACAAGGAGATAAGCCCATGGCCGTAAATTGTCCCGTTAAGCAATGAAACTTGCCTCTCTGGCGCAATAAGGTGGGCACTGTGAAAACCCCCCGACGAGTGCCATTCTGCAGAAGTCCGGGGTCCCCATCACTTACAGAAACCCCTCCGGGTCTCTGGAGTGCGGTGTCATAGATCAGAGCCCGGGGCGGTCAGCCGCATGCCTCCTGCTGCCAGTGTGAAGGGCACAGCCTGCAACACTGCGATCTCTGCCCTGGTCCACCCCACTGTGTCTTCCAGTCTCATGGACCAAAACAAAAAAAAAAAAGAGGCAGAAGAGAATGAGTGGTGGAAAAATTCCATCCCCTGACAGCACCCCAGTGTGTGAGGCCCTCTCCCCAGAAATCAGCCTACGTGGTCTATAACCGGGGAAAACATCTTCACTGAATGAGCACCCTCACGAATGGTCGGACGGACGGAGGAGAATGAACCCTTCCCCACCCCGCTGGCTTCCCTTTTTCTTTCTTTGCAGGGAGACGGAAATCCTTATCAGATTATACCACATTCCTGAGTGTGCCAGAGACCCTGCCCTCTGGAAGATTACATCCAGTCACTCACACAAGCTAAGCAGGACCTGGGGTTTAAAGCCCTGGGAAAAGATCAATTAGTAACTTCTCTAGCACGCTGCCAGCTAGGAAACAAAGGCTTCGAGTGTTTTGAAAGCCTACTGATGTGTATAAGAAAGTGGGCTTATGACATTGTTCAGAAAAAGCATACAAGTATTTGCAGGGGGGGTGGGGAGAGGGGAAGAGAGAGAGAGAGAGAGTGTGTGTGTGCTTACGTAAAGATCTATGAAAAGCCTGGCAGGACATACAATAAACTTAGAGTGGTTATATGAAGGGGTGATCCGGAGGTGCAATCCAAGAGTCAGGTTTTTTTCTGTATACATGTTTTCTGACAATGGGCAGGTCTCGTCTTTGTCATTAATTTTAACGATGAACGGTAAAATCTGGAAAACAATGGTGACCAGTCTTTCCAAACCAAAATCAGAACACATGGTCTATCAAGGTATATTCATCTCTCATCTAAATGCAAGAGGCAGTTAAGGAAAAGTAATTTAGTCAGTAGAATGTGGAAGTTTCAAGATTTGTCATTTTTTAAAAACGGGAGACAGAATATCTAAAACAGGGTTGCATGAAATAACCAGCTGGTTTAGTAACACTAGATAATGAACAAATGCAACAAGTCCCTAAGTCAGTAACATGTCTTCCGTCAGGCCACGGGAAGTGACCCCAGGAGCATCTTTCCTGGTCCTGGGCCAGCACACTCATGAGGAATTTGGCTGAAGTCAATGAACAGTTTCTGCATTTACTTTTTGCAAAAGGACTACCCAAGGAGAGACGAACAAACAAAGAAACAAGAAACAACATCAGAGTCCCTATAGAATTTGGGTTGGAGTGCTCTTAAAAAAAAAAAAAAAAAAAAGACAAAAATTGCAACTGGCTACTTCATATGGGGAAAGATTAATTTGCATTTGTATTTCAAACCATACTTCAAATTAAGTTTCACAAAGATGAAATACTTAAAAAGGTGAAATAAAACCATAAAACAAGAATAACACAATGTAGGTGTCTATGCAGTCTGTGGTCGGACAGGTTGATATTCATTCATTCTTTCTACAAATGTTGCAAAGCACCAGAAACCTAGCTGTGGACAACAGATGCTCAGCCCCCGTCCCCAGGGAGCCACAGCCTAGCGAAGAAAACAGGACAAAGTAAATCAGGGCAAAATAATTACATACTGCTAAGTCTCAAAGCCGATAAAAGGGAATTATGAGATGGAGAATGCCGGACAGAATGACCAAGGCTGGACAGGACAGCACTCTCTGAGAACCAGAAAATGACAAGGACAGTGAAACACTGATGTGCACTTCTGTGCATGGGGTCGATTTCTAAGACCTTTGCATAAATGCCCCCATTTACGCCTCCCAACGGCTCTGAGATAAGGAAGGACTATTATGATGACGACTGTGATGTTCCAGGGCAGGAAGAGGTGAAGGGGTCCCAGGGCACAGAGCTGGGGAAGGCGGAAGCCAGGCGGACCCAAGCAGCCTGCTCTGGGGCTCTCTCTTGGGCACTGCCTCTCTGAATGAGACAGGGTCAGCCGCAAGTAGTGTGTAAGAGCACAAGCGTGAGTGCACGTGTGCCTGTGTGCATGCCCTTCTGCTCACACTCTCTTTCTCTCTTAAATAAATAAATCTTTTAAAAAAAGAAGAAAGGCAAGTTGCGTTTTTATATTTAAAAACCCTATGGAGGCATATACATACAGTAAATCCTCTGGATGAACATTAACAGTGGTATTTAATGGTGGTAGGATTATACATGTTAAATATGTCTTTTTTTGTCTACGTATCTTTAGTTTTTCTATAGTCCATATACGTTGCCTATGGCAGTAAGGTAAGCAAGCAAAGAAAGTATCTAGATCATAACGTAAAAAGGCTAAACTGTCTAGTAGAGGGGGTCACAGACAGGAGACTCAGTGTAGACTGAAGATGAATCAGGAAACCGTGTGGTAGAAAGGGACTTCTAGAAGCATCTATGTAGTCTAAAACCTCATTTCACAGATTAAGAAATCATCTACCCTCTCCCTACTTCACGTACCCATTGCCTGAGGATAAGCACAGACCCCAACAAGGTTTCTAGAACCAAAAACTGAGAACCATTGCTTGTTTATCCACTCATTAAAACACCCTGCACGGTGTGACAAGAGTGTATAAATATGGTCACTGCAGTACTCAACTTCTGGGTGACATTATCTGGGCCCTGCCTCTTGTGCCGCAAAGGTCTTTGGCAGCCCTTTGGATTCCCTGTTTCACGTCGCACCAGGGCTACTCTGAATAGTTCCTCTTTCTCAAATCAAAAACTGCAAACCACTGCTCTTAATCGTAACAAATACCCTCTTCTTTCTCCATTCAGGAGTTACATTCAGGTCCTAAGTCTTGAGCCCCCTCAAATAGTCCTCTCCAAGTCAAAGCATCTGAGTCTACACCCTTCATCTCTTCCCTCCCTCCTCCCTGCTTGCTTCCAGGAGAAAGCCCCCTCCCGCCTCCTCTGCCTCCCTCTCCTCACTGGGTCCCTGCCTCCCCCTCAACCCAGGTGGCATCCCACTTTGCTCTTTCCTTTTCTAGCACATTCTAGAGCTGGGTATCGACACCTGTTCCTCCCTCAGCTTTTCATTAGGTCATGAAGCACCAAGAATGAGGATTTATCGTCAGAAAGCCTGGGTATACACCCAGCTCTACCCCTGACCATTTCCATGAGCTTAAGTGAGCAAGTCGCTTAATTCCTCCTCTATAAAGCAAGGCTGATAGATAACAGCTGCTCCAGCTGCTCACGGCTCTGTCGCGAGGCTCCGGGAAGTAATGCGTGGGAAAGTGCTCTGGGAGCTCGTAAAGCACTTTCACATTCCACTTACTTCGCACGCCTGTTATTACTGTCTCCTCGTCACCCGTGATGTGGCAGCAGCCGCTGAGGCAGGGATCGCTATGTGTCACCTTTGGGTTGCTCACAGTGTCAACACTAACGACGCAACAATGTAGCATGTTAGATATTACTGTGAGTTACAAATCTGAGAAAAATCACATGTCATTGCGAACAAGTATAACCTTTTCCTTAATTATAGGAGTATGGACCTTCTTTTTTTTTTTTTTTTTAAGATTTCATTTATTTATTTGTCAGAGAGAGAGACAGTGCGCACAAGCAGGGGGAGAGGCAGGCAGAGAGAGAAGCAGACTCCCCGCTGAGCAGGGAGCCCGATGTGGGACTCAATCCCAGGACCCTGGGATCATGACCTGAGCCGAAGGCAGATGCTTAACCAACTAAGCCACCCAGGCATCTGAGTATGGACCTTTTTTTTTTTTTTTAAAGGTTATTTATTTTGAGAGAGAGAGAGCATGAGCAGGAGAAGCAGAGGGAGAGAGAATCTCAAACAGACTGCATGCTCATCGCAGAGCCTGATGCAGACCTCAATCTCACAACCCAGAGATCTCAACCTGAGCTGAAATCAGGATTTGGACCTCTAACCGACTGCGCCACCCAGGTGCCCCTGAGCATGGGCTTCTGGAAGACAGTACTAGCCAACAACTAACTGAGCACATACCCAGAGTCAGGCACTGTTCTCAAGTACCTTACATCAACTGTCACCTAGCACCATTATAAGAGAGGTTTTAGTATTATTTCCATTTTATTGACGGGAAAACTGAGGCAGAGTAGTACAGCCGTGATTTGAACCCAGGCATCTAGCTCGAGAGCCCCTGCTCTTCTTACCCACCGTCCTGCAACTCCTTTGTGACAAAGGACTGAAGTGGAGAGAGAGAAACCAGGCAGAGGCCACGGCTAAGAGTATTAGAGGCAAGAATGTGGACCTCAACAAGGACACCTGGAATCTTCTAAGAAGCAAACAAACTTCCTCAAATTTCTAACTGCCATGCTGAGGGCTTAGGGTCACCAGGCACTTCCATATACCACTAGTCAGAATGTAAGAGAAGACCATTAGCAGAGTGAATCAAAAACTAGAACAGAACATTCCCACATTCCCGCTGACTCAGCCAAGCCACCCAGAGCAGGATGTCCTCGGGATATCATCATGCGTGAGCACAGAAGTCGCACAACAGGAGACAGGGTAGGGAAGCCAGTGCATCACCATGTGAGTGAACGGCACACACGTAAAATGATGACATAGAAAGAGAGGAATAAGCATCTGCTTTTTATTTTTTTAAAGATTTTATTTATTTATTTGACAGAGAGAGACAGCCAGCGAGAGAGGGAACACAAGCAGGGGGAGTGGGACAGGAAGAAGCAGGCTCCCAGCAGAGGAGCCTGATGTGGGGCTCGATCCCATAATGCCGGGATCACGCCCTGAGCTGAAGGCAGACGCCTAACCACTGTGCCACCCAGGCGCCCCAAGCATCTGTTTTATTCAGATTTTATTTATTTGAGAGAGATAGAGATAGCGACAGAGATAGCAAAAGACAGCATGAGTGGGGAGGAGAGGGAGAAGCAAGCTCCCCGCTGAGCAGGGAGCCCAACATGGGGCTCCATCCCAGGATGCTGGGATCATGACCTGAGCCGAAGGCAGATGCTTACTGACGGAGCCACGGAGGGGCCCTGAGGATCAAGCATCTTCTTCTTTTTTTTTTTTTTTAAGATTTTATTTATTTATTTAAAAGAGAAAGAGAGAACAGAAGCAGGGGGAGCAGCAGAGGCAGACGGAGAAGCAGGCTCCCTGCTGAGTAGGGAGCCCAACAAGGGACTCAATCAAGAACCCTGGGATCAGGACCTGAGCTGAAGGCAGATGCTTAACTGACTGAGCCACCCAGGTGCCCCGGAATAAGCATCTTCTTAAAGGAAAAGAGGTATGCAAAAAAAAAAAAAAAAAAGCCCATTCACATGGACTTCCTTATCTGACCGGTTGAAGTTCTTTTTTTTTTTTTTTTTAATTTGACAGAGAAAGAGAAAGCACAAGCAGGGGGAACAGCAGAGGGAGAGGGAGAAGCAGGCTGCCTGCTGAGCAGGGAGCTGGATATGGGATTCCATCCCAGGACCCTGGGATCACGACCTAAGCCAAAGACAGACACCCAACCGAGGGAGCCACCCAGGCATCCCCTGACTGGTTCAACTTCTAAGTGGGTTTACCAGCTGTGTGAGCACGGGCAAGTCATTTAATTTCTCTGCACCTCAGTTTTCTTACGTTTAAATGGGGATAACAAAAAACCCACTTCACCAGCTTGTGAGAATTCATAAATTAATATATGTCAAGTGCTTGGGACAGACCCTGGTATAAAGCAAGCCTGTTTGCAAGTATCAGACAAGTTAACACAACACACACACACACAACACACACAGACACCCATCAATACCAATATTCGTAAAATAAATATTACAAGTAATGCATCAAAATCTTACCATGGATTATCTCTGGAAATGGAAGAACAGGCTTTTATTTTTCCTTTTAAATTCCCTATTTCTAGATTCTCTTTACTTGAATAAAGCCAGCAATATATTAATACTGAAGTGTCTGCATTTTTTTTCAAGTGGACTTAATAATTCTCCTTTCAATCTATTAAGGTTCTCTAATAGAATCCCCTCTATGCATATTGTGTTTATGGAACTAGGGTACTTTTACTGATCTCATCTGAGGAGTAATACGTTTTCCACTTTATTCTTCAGAGCCAAGCACCTTGCTCGTATTTCATCCTATAAAAGTCTTTTCTGTCCCCTTATACACTCGCAGAGGAAGAGCACTCCGAAAGGCTTATGAGCGCATAAAAGCTAGGGGGAAAGAATGGATTAAGGTCTCCAAAAAGCCGAGGTAAAGGACACAAACACGATAGCCATTCGGAAACAAGTACACCTTACCTCAATTAGTGCTTTAGCGCCACGGACAATCTCCCTCGCGTGGTCTGAAGATGGAGGCGATTCAACCATTCAGCAGGCTGCCAGCAGTGCGACGATCATTCTGGAAGAAGAGGAATCTTGGTGAGGGAAATGTGGGGGAGCAGTGTCCTTATGGGGCTGGGAGCTGCAGGAGAGGGGGACCAACTCCTGGAGATGGCTATGGAGTGGGGAAATCAAAGTAAAGTCGTTTCCCATGGAGGGTGCGGGTCGGGCAGGTGGAAGGGATGGCCCAGAACGACAGCCTAGGAGATGATGCAAACGGGGGTGTCCTTTGCTCTTGGGACAAGCTTAGCTGCTCGCTCTTGGGGTATGTCCCCATCCCTTCCAAGACAAGGGCTGGTTCCTCCCAGACTTCTTTTTTTTTTTTTTTTTTTTTAAAGATTTTTTTATTTATTTATTCGACAGTGTTAGAGACAGCCAGCGAAAGAGGGAACACAAGCAGGGGGAGTGGGAGAGGAAGAAGCAGGCTCATAGCGGAGGAGCCTGATGTGGGGCTCGATCCCATAACACTGGGATCACGCCCTGAGCGGAAGGCAGACGCTTAACCGCTGTGCCACCCAGGCATCCCCTCCTCCCAGACTTCTACCTTTAACTTTCACGCTGTTCATGTATTGGTCAGTATGTACAGAAGGCAGCTCACATTTTTGTATTTTGGGGTCCCTGTCATTTCAGAGTCAGACCACCCCACAGGACGCATATGGCCTTTCTTGGAAAACTAGCTCCACCGACAATTTTCTCTGTGCGCGGCAGTTCCCTGGGATTCAAACTGTGGGATTATTTTCCAGCCACCCGTCATTGTGAGATCAGTCCAGCACCCCTTTCCCTTGGGATGTCCTACTGCCCTGTGCCTCATGCCAGATGCTATGGCACCCCAGCTGCCCCAACTGCAGCCTCGAGCCTGGCCTATCTCCACAGATCCTGCCCACCCAGGCTCTCCTGCAGAGCACCTGCTTCCATCCTCCTGCTCCCTGTGTCACCCTCAACAGTCCCGGCTCGCCTGGGTCTGCAAAATGAAGAATGGACTAAAATGGTCTCCATTCTCATTGTGCTTTGAAGTTAGATGTCCCTGGGCTTAAATCCTGGCCCAGGAGCTCTGCAGAATTTAGACAAGTCACCTTTCCGCGGAGCTCAGTCTGTGTAAGACGGCAAACAAGGGTATCTAGCCCTAAGGTTACTATAAAAGTCAGATCTCAGAGAGCACGGGCCTGGCATACAAAAGAGGCTCGAGAAACAGGAGCCCTTCCCACCCCACCTTACAGGAAGCCTCCAAATCTAAACTTGGGTGGTCTTCGAACTTCCAAACCTAGCATTCTTACATCCGACCCACGGCGGTAATAATGCTCTCTTCTGTTAAATGTAAACCCCTCCGCTGACTTTCAGCCGCTTCCATAACCCAGCTCCACTTTATCTTACCTTCCTCCGACTTCCAACAAATACCGTCTGTCCTCGTCAGGCTGTCTTCCTATGTTCTGGAGAACACACCCTCAGACCCTGCCTTTGTACCCATCACTCCCCATGCAAGATACAGCTTTTCTTCTCCCCTCTTGTCAAGGCCCAGCTGAGCCCGTGGCCCTCACAAGGCCCACATTCCAGGCCATTTAACCCTCACACACTGTCCTAACAGCACCGTCCACTGTCTTGTGTTTACTGAGCTCAGTGGTCCAGCTGGAACGGGACTTAAGTTTTTCACTCTTGCACGGACCACATTTCGGTATTTACAAACCCAGTATTTTTTGGATTAGCTTTGCAAATGCTTTTTGAAATTTATATGCCTTTGTGCCTTGAGGTAATAAGATTTTTTTGTTGTTAACACCACCATTTTTATTTGCCCGGAGAGGCTCACCGGGGGCTTATTCCACCAGCAATGAGTGAACCATACATCGGCAATCCAGGGGCCGTCTCATGGAGCCCGGAGATGAGTCTAAGCACATCCAGGCCTGTAGATTTGGTGACAAAGTGCACGTGTTCTAATCTGAAAAGCCATCTTGTAACCAAACGCTGCGTCGACGGGACGACTCGCAGTGGAGAAAGGGGACTGCCTGCGAGCCTTTTACCGCCAGGAAGGTGACAGCTGTCGTTTCAGGACTACAGGAAGGTTCTAAGGGTGATGACAGAAGACCCAGGGAAGGGTCAAGGGAGACAGAGGAAGAACCACCTAGGAAGGAGGTACAGAGGAGGGGCTACAGGGGGAGAACAACCGTGCAGTGCGGGTGGAGAGAAACACCAGCCCGGAGAGACCGAGTGACGCTGGAGGCTGTGGGTGGGGCACTAACAAGAGGTCGCTGAACTTAATAACAACGGTGACCCCTGAGGACAACTTACAGTCGTGCTGGTACAGGACACAGACTGAAGGGGACTGAGGAGAAACCAGGAGGGCACATGGAGACAAGCAGAGTTTGTGCGGGTCATGCCGCACCCCGAAGCTTAACCGACTTAAACCACTGAAAGTACCTCCCCTCGCTTACTCCCTCGCTCCTCGCTTCACCATCTGCACGGAGCTCGGTCACCAGAAATAAACTGACTGCAGACCCTTCCAACCTCTCTGTCCTAACACTGCCTGTGTGTGCCTGGCTTTGGTTCTCTAAGAAACCTTCCAGAACACCATTCAACAGCCGTATGCTATCCACTCTCAGCATCTAAATTCTATGTCCCTGCTTCAGGAGAATGATACTTATCCATTTATCAGAGAAAAACAAAACCAAACCCCATACAGTACAATGTGTCAGGTCAAAAGGAGCAAAAGTCCAGACTCAGGTGAGATATCAAATGACTACCTCTGGGTGACCTGTATAATTTATGCTAAACTGCCAGAAAGATCACTTTAGACATTTTTTTTCTTCCTTCAAAATAGTGCTTTCCTTAAGTTTAGAACAACCAGACAGGTACCTCTGAAACTAAGAATACAATGTATGTTCATTAACTGAGTAAGTTATGAAATGAACTGAATTAATTGAATTTAAATTTTTAAAAAAATTTAAAAAGAAAAACCAAATATGAATAGAGAAAAAAAATGATAAGCATTATTAACATTTTTAATCTTCTACACAGCACGTGTGTATGATACGTTTACAAACATAAAACACAAAAGCGTCTCTAGAGACCGAAAGACTCGGGAACAGAATTATTACCAGCTGTGTTTTCAGCAACATTTCTTTCCCGGCAGTAACTCCGATCTCTCTGCCACTAGTACCCCAGCTTACCAGCGTCCACACCATCCCTTTCACCCTTTGCCTGAGTAAACTCCCTTCTCCCTCCTCGGTCATGGGTCTTGACCACTGAAGAGCCATTCTGGTCACAAGATAAATATTTCTGTTTAGGAACCAAGGCCACTCTCTCAGCCCCTACAAACTTCACCCCCTGGCCGTTTACTTTCCCACATTCCAAGTACTCCAAGGTTCCTCAGCGGGTCAGACGTTGGTGACGTCTACGGTAACAGTATACACGTGAGCCCATGCTTTGGTCGGGGGTTAAGGAGCACTGCTGCATAAATATTTTAGGTAGAGTCAGGGCTGAAATTCTAGATGAGGCATTCACAGGTCCTCGGTCCTCTGCTGGTTGCCCCAGGTGGCAGGTTTTATTAATGCTGCGAGCAAACTTTGCCATCTGCTATAGGGTTCTCCTTGATTTACTCCTAAATATATCCCCTCCCCCCCATACACCCCCCAAGTGTTTTTATTTTTCGATGCAGTAGCTGTGCTGTGGGCCAGGCAGACGATGACGTGGCTGCGAAGGATGGTGGCTGACCAGCGAAACTGTGTGCAGTCACGGTTAGTCTAGTGCCTGCAAAGTCTGAGCACAAGAGTGCACAATGTGCGGGAGCCAGGTAGGTGAGTTTCCCCATAGGAATATGAACAGAACTAAAAATCACCCATCGCCAGAGAAGGGAAAAGGAAAAGCTCTCCTGCTACTTTTATGAATTCACTGAAGACGTATGGAAAATGCTTGGGAATTGGGAGGCTACTGTTCTGGGAACAACGGGTTTCCAAACTGGCTTTGGAAACGGCCCAACAACAAATGCCTTTATGCACCCGGTTTGGAGCAGGGAGAGCCACCCACAAACCTGGAGCCATGAGGAAGAGCAGGAGATGCCTCCAAGTGGCGATCTGACCGCGGGGGACCGTTGCTTCTGAGTGCAGAGAAGGCAGGGCCGACTCACCGCCTGGTTGTTGGCCAGGCGTGGATGGTCTCCACCCTGGGGCAGGAGGCTTCTCGGTGTGTTTGTCTCTCTCAACTTCCCTCGCTCCTGCGGCTAGAGGGCTCTGGCTTCCCTGCATCAGGGAGGCTGTGGCCAGCTTTCCTAAGGAGGACATGGCTTGAGCAGAGAGCAATCCCCCCAGACTCAGAGATTTTTGAATGAGAGCTGAGTGCGAAACCTGGAGCAGCAGAGGGTCACGTCACACCTGCTCGCTGGCTACACCCCCAGACACGCAGGGGCCCCGAGAGAACAGCAGGATGCAGAGCTTGGACTCCTCCTGTGACAAAGAGTCCTCCCCAGCCTCAATTCTGACCCAGCAGCAGCAGGGATCAGTGTGAAGAGAGGACCCAGGGGGCCTTCTGACTTCACGACAAATAGCAGGGGCCTGGAACTATGCCGCCATCTTGGGAGGGCGGTACGGGAAAGCGACCCAAGGGTGACCTTTCTGCTACCACCAGATACGCTGATTCAGAGAAGTACATTTTCCCCCCGAGTTTATGTACCAAGATTCATTCCCAATTTGAATTAACAACTGAGTGACCAAATGAACTCCTGAAGCCAAAAGGATTAACATCCAGTAACCCATATATATTTTCGGAGAGTACTGGGTCAAATTCATCAATTTCCATCAGATCAGAATGTTATGCAGCGTAAAGAAGGCTCCTAGAGCAGAGATTCAGAAGGCGTTACCACCGTGCAGGCATTCGCCGTGAACTTAAGCCTTGCTCACCACCAGGGCTGTTTACGGGGTCTGTGCTGAGAGACAGGTGTCCGTGGAGGCATCACCTGCTCCCAGCCATGAGGCCTCACGGGGTGGAGTCACTTTGGAAAATTCACTGTCACCGTGACCCTGATTCCCCAGTCTGGCCCTAGGTTTTTCAGAAGGTCCAAGATCCAGATTTTCTTGGAGCCAAAGATGATTCCTCCCCTAGAGCGAAGTTAATGAATAAACCCACAGTAACATGTTCATGGTATGCGTGGGGGGAATGCTTTTGTCCTCTCCACATCAACTACTCCCTTCTTTGGAATTTTCTGACCCAGCTACAGGGTCAGAGGTGACTCTCTCATAGTGCCTCCCAGTACACACACATCTCACCCAGCCACGGCCTCATGGGGCCCATAAAGACATCCAACCCATGCAAAGCACGATGCTTCTCTCATAGGGCTTCAAAGCAGCAGCTTAAGAGCTGCCGGGCAGGTGCCAGAAGCAGACAGAGCTGGTCTGCAGAAAGGGGGGCTGAAGCTGAGAGCAGTCAAGACAGCACACAGCGTCCTCCAACTTCCCTGTGCTTTCTGTCTTTGATCCTAGGTTTTCCCTGAGGATCCTGGATTCTTTGGGGTACTTCAGTATCTGGAGAAAGCCCTCCTGAAGTTGGATTTGATCCTCACAGCCAAAGATACCCAAGTGAATACCATGCTTTCCCAGTTACCATGTTCCCAAGCTAATAATTGGGCATGCTGGGTGAGCACTGGACCAGACCCGAGACGGTAGAGCCAGGCTGGGGGTAGGAAGTTAGGGGGGAGCTGCCTGGTATAGTCCATGTGCTGGACTAGGAACACCTCCAAGTCTAGGCCTCTGGTCTCCCCATTTCAGTGTGCCTGCCCTGCCAAACTGCACCTCACCGAATCCTGTTTTTCTAGGCTTGCATGGTGAACGTCCTGCTTTAGCTGACATTTTATGTATGTATATAAATATACATATAAATATATATGTATATATATAAAATATATACATATATTTACATATATATATATATACACACACACACACACACACACACACCTGAATATAGCCCATTCCTCCTGTTGTCAGCTGCAGACATTCTATTAAATCAAGATACAAAGGTAAAACCCCAAGAGGGATGTTTCTGCTCTGCGAGGTGCCCACCCCTGGTGTAGGCTTGTCAACTTACAGATGAAATAGTTAGCAGAGCTCAAGCCTACATTACAAAGACAAGTTAAACGTTACACAGAGGTGGGAGAAAATAGTTATCCAGAGTAACATCAGTTTGGTTTTGTTTTTTTGACAGAAAACTGGTAGGGTCTGGAATAACTTCTCCCATAAACATCCACATACAATTTCTTGATACGGTAAAGAACAGTCCAACTTGGTCATGGGTATTTTCTCTTCAATTGTCATACCTGATTTTTCCTTAAAAACTTGCAATGATCTTGTAACAAGGTATAAAGCTAGCTGTTTATGTATGTATGTATTTTTAAAAATCAATGGTCAGATATATTCTTAAACTGTGATACTACCCCAGGGGAAAAATTAAAATATACTTAATTTTTTAAATTTTATATAGAGGGCTCAAGAAAAGAGCTTTTCTCTTCTAGGATTCATCAGAAGTGAAATAGTTAAGATAGTTAAGTGACCATGTGCACTATGCTATTAATAAACATAACTTTTTTTTACCTTCCATGGCCAAAAAAAATAGTAACACTTGAGAGATTGCACAGGGAATAAGGGGTACTCAGTCGTCCAGAGTATACTTCCTTATTTGGTATCTAGATTTTATGTAAAGGAGGAAGAACATTTCCAACTTAAAGCAAAGAGAACAAAAGGTGAATGAATGAGTGCGTGTGTGTGTGTGTGTGTGTGTGTGTGTGTGTGACCAGATCAGCAAACGCTTTCTCTCTGATGAGCTTACCCCCTTGGCTCAGTTCTGCCTTTTAAACCATAAGCCCCCGGATGGAAAGTTCCATACCCTCCAGTATTTCTATCCTCTTTCAGCTCTCTGTAGAGCAAGTGACCACATCTGGGGGTGAGGCGACAGGAGGCCTCTCGCTGGACCCTGAGTGAGGAAGGGCGTGTGAGCAGGTAATGATCGGCTAACAGCACGCCGTCACGTGCTATGGAGGACGCCATGCTGAGCCGCAGTGCGCTCTTATCCCCAAAGTCGAAATGCCAAACATCTTTACTTTCCCAGGAAATTATAACAAAAGGTACCATTAAAAAAACCCAAATGGGAGTGCCTGGGTGGCTCAGTCGGTTAGGCGGTCAACTCCTGGTTTTAGCTCAGGTCCTGAGCTCCGAGGTCCTGGGATCGAGCCCCACGTCGGACTCCGCGTTCTGTGGGGAGACAGCTTCAGGATCCTCCCTCTCAAATAAATAAATCTTTAAAAACAAACAAAACAAAACAAAAAACTCAAGCACCTAAACCCAGCAGTTCTCAAATCGAAGCATAAATCAGAACCCAAAGTGTAAACCATCAGAGCCCAGATGGCTGGTTCCGACTTGAGGCTGAGAGTCACTAGGTCTGAGCTGAGGCCTGAGAACGTCCATTTCTAAGGAGTTCCAGGTTTTGCTGCTGCTGCTGCTGCGGGCGGGGTGGATGGTGGGGCTGGGGTCAGAGGGAATGAGCAGCACATTCTGAGAACCACTGTCTCAAACAGAGAGCGGAAGAAGGGCATGCATGAGCTCGACAGGACAGGATACAGTCTTGGTGTTGATGACACAGACTTTCATTCAACAGCTGTTGACCAAGCACCTTCCGTCGGGAACAGGGCATCTAACGCTTTACGAGCCGGACTGGATCCTTATTCCCCTGTCCCGCGTGTCTGAAGTAAAACTACAGTTCCAGGGAGAAGCACTGAGCTCAGTAGGAAGGTCCGGTGGGGGTGGGGTGGGGGTGGGGGTGGGGGTGGTGTGGTGTGTGTATGTGTGTGTGTGTTGTCTGTGCCAGGGCCACGGAGGAGGCTGACCCCTGCCCCCCACCCTGTCTGCCCTCAGACCCCTGGGGGGCGGATCACCCTGGCGACTCCGAGCGTTTAGAACGACATCAGCAAAGCCATGCTTCTCAAACTTGGGAGTGCATCACACGTGTGTGAAGGGCTTCAAAAACACAAACTGCTGGACTCATGCCTCCTGACTTTTGCTCCGCAGATCCAGGGTAAGGCCGAGGATTTAAATTTTTTTTTTCTTTTTTTTTTTCTTTTTATGATTTTATTTATTTGACAGAGAGACAGCCAGCGAGAGGGAACACAAGCAGGGGGAGTGGGAGAGGAAGAAGCAGGCTCCCAGTAGAGGAGCCTGATGTGGGGCTCGATCCCAGAATGCTGGGATCACGCCCTGAGCCGAAGGCAGACGCTTAAGGACTGACCCACCCAGGCGCCCCCAAGGATTTCTTTTTTTTTTTTTTTTTTAAAGATTTTATTTATTTATTTGACAGAGATAGAGACAGCCAGCGAGAGAGGGAACACAAGCAGGGGGAGTGGGAGAGGAAGAAGAAGGCTCATAGTGGAGGAGCCTGATGTGGGGCTCGATCCCATAACGCCGGGATCACGCCCTGAGCCGAAGGCAGACGCTTAACCGCTGTGCCACCCAGGCGCCCCACCGAGGATTTAATTTCTAACAAGCTCTCAGACGATACCGATGCCCAAGGGCCATACTTTGAGAACCACTTGTTAAGCTATTCCTTGCTATTAACTAGAACACTATCTTCTTTAATTAGTTTATTACATGAAAGAGAATGAGTGTGGTTTTGGTCACCAAACACGTGACTTTCCTCAGACAGGTACTGCACTTTCTCTGTGCTTTAATGTTCCATCCATAAACTGAAAACATGTACCTCCCAAATACTGTAAACCTGACTAAAGGTTATTACTATGCAACTTCGAAGACGTTACCCACTACCAGCCGCTGCCTTGTCTTTTAGAGTACTGTTGACTGCTTTAACAGAAATAATTTGTAACATTTATGGGGCACCTGGGTGGCTCAGTTGGGCACCTGCCTTTGGCTCAGGTCATGATCCCAGAGTCCTGGGATTGAGCCCCGCCTCCCTCTGCCTCTGCCTGCTGCTCCCCCTGCTTGTGCTCTCTCCCTCTCTCTCTGTCAAATAAATAAATAAAATCTTAAAAAAAAAAGAAATAATTTGTAACATTTAAGACAAATACCCATACCTCTCATTCACCAAACAAGATGGGAGAAATCTTCATCTTTTAAAAAAGATAAAGCCTAGCAAATGTGGGCCTTCCCCAAATCCAGAATAATCGAAGATGCTTTTGATTATGCCTCATGAAAATAAAAATTACTTCAATCAAGTTCTATTATATGTAAAAGACAAAGCAAAAACACACAGGTTTCAATTTGAAATAAACGTACTATTTTTTTTTTAAGAGAGTGTACTTTCAACAAAGAATTTCAAAATATACTGGCTTCTTCCTAGTTGAGAACATAAGGTCGTACGGGTGCCCATTTCAATATTAACAATCATATAAATGCCAGATTTCAATCTTGGGAAGTAAGAGCAGGAATCAAGGCCCATTTCCCCGGAGTGCCCCAGTCAACTGGGTCAAGCAGTAAAGTTCGCCAAGGAAATGCTCTCTCAAGCTCATTAACTATCAGAGCAGAGGCTCTGGCGTTCCAAGAGAGCCAGCTGGCGCCCCTCCCGCCCACCAGCCTCCAGCTCCTCTGCCTTTATGGAGTATTACAGGCACAGACCTCCCGTTACCTTCCCCAAGAGAAGAACGGGGCTGCGTGGGCCTTGCAAACATTTGCAGTCCAGGGCCCAAGCCAGTCCATGCTGGTGATGATCCGTGAGTCCTAGCGGGACAAAACGACTCCTCCCACTCTAAAGAAGACCCAGGTTAGCCTGGCCAGCACCCCGGAAACATGGAGCACAGGCGGGTGGGCACAGCCAGACTCTGAGTCTCTAATTAAAGCTGCCTGCAATTATAAGAAAGAGAAGTACGTTGTTCATCTACAGTCAACCCCGTCTAATACTATACATTTGCAAGGTACGTATGTATTTCCATTACCGTGTAATATAGGAGCCTGGCCTTCCTCCATCAGTCATTCTTACCCCAAGGGGGTAATTCCTCAGTCTTTTCACTCAGGATTTCTAAAGCAAAGATCAATCCGTCTCAGGGTAGGGGGGTGACTTAGGGAACCCTGTCAGCCACTTTAACATTTTCTTTAAAACGCCAACAAAACAACACCTGTGGCTTCTATAATCCCTGCCGCCCTCACCACCAATAAGGGCTTAGGTTACTTCTAGCTTAAACAAAAACCAAAACGAAACACAGACTCTTGGTTTTTAATTTATTACATAAATCTGAAGACTGGTAAAGCAGCAATTTCAACTTATTGACCTAGGCTCTCCACATTTACAAGTTACTTTTTATTCTTCGACTGTAAAGACTGTCCTTGGGTCATGGCATGAGCTCATCTAGGACATAAAGGCGACACCTGACCAATCAGAGCAACACGCCGGCATCATGAAGTCTGCAAGTCAGACTCTTTTCCACCCTGCCAGTAACTAACATTTATACCAGCTCGAATACTTTTCTCAAAACATGCTAGAAAAGTTAATTTCCTATTAAAACTAACCTTTACTGTGTTAGGACATATATTGTGGTAACGTTTGGTGAAATTGCAAAGAATAAAAAAGCAAACCCTGGGGCGCCTGACAGGCTCAGTTCACACAGCATGCAACTCTTGATCTCAGGGCCGTGAGTTCAAGCCCCGCACTGGGTGAGGGGCCAACTTAAAAAGAAAAAGGGTGGGGTACCTAAGTGGCTCTGCTGGTTAAGCATCCGACTCCTGATTTCGGCTTAGGTCACGATTTTGGCTTAGGTCATGGGATCGAGCCTCATGTCGGGCTGCACACTCAGCACAGACTTGGCTTGGGGTTCTCTCTCGCCCTCTGTCCCTCCCCCCATCACAAACTCTCTCTAAAATAAATAGACCTTTAAAAAAAATAATAAAGCAACTCCTAAACAGATATGCCACTTGACACAATCTCACCTTGTACAAGCCCAACAAGAAATCAGATTTCAGAAAGTTTCTAATATAAAGACAGAAAGATGAAAAGATCATTCTACCAGAAACAGCCATTGTCACCTCATCAGGCAAAATGTACGAATGCAAAGAATGCACTGGTATGTTAAAAATTCGCATTTGATATAAGGTAAAGACAACAAGAATACAATGGGGAAAGCACAGTCTCTTCCATAAATGGTGCTGGGATAACTGGAAGCCACATGAGCAAGAATGACACTGGACCTCTATCTTACACCACAAGACAACTCAAAATAGATTAGACATTTGAATTTGAGACCTGCAACCACAGAACTCCTGAGGTCGGTCTTGGCGATGATTTTTTTTGAATCGGACACCAAAAGCAAAAGCAACAAAAGCAAAAATAAATAAGTGGGACTAAATGAAACTAGAAAGCTCCTCCACCACAAAGGAGATCATCAATAAAATCAAAAGGCAACTTCCCGAACGGGAGAAAATAATTGCAAATCACGTATCTGATAAGGGCTAATATCCAAATTATATAAAGAACACATACAGCTCAGGGCGCCCAGCTGGCTCAGTTCGCGGAGCGTGTGACTCCTGATTTCAGGGTTGTGAGTTCAAGCCCCATGTTGGGTGCAGAGATCACTTTAAAAAAATAAATAAAATCTTAAAAAAAAAACAAAACTCATACAACTTAGTAGCAAACAAAACAACCCCAAAAACCAATCAGAAAATGAGCAGAGGCGCTGAACACTTTTCCAAAGACACAGAGATGGGTAGCACATACATGAAAAGATGCTCTATAATATTAATCATTAGTGAAATGCAAACTAAAACCTCATTATGGTTTATGAGATGTTTTTGAGATGTTACCTCACACTTGTTAGAGTGGCTAATACCAAAAAGACAAGAAGTGGGGCCAGCACCTGGCTGGCTCAGTTGGTGGAATGTGCAGCTCTTGATCTCAGGGTCATGAGTTTGAGCCCCACATTGGGTGCAGAGATTACTTAAATAAACTTAAAAAAAAAAAAGGCAAGAAGTAACAAGTGCTGCGGAGGCTATGGAGAAAAGGGACCCCTCATGCACTGCTGGCAGGAATGAAAAGTGGTGCAGCCACTTTGGAAAACAGTAAGGAGTTCCCTCAAAACATTAAAAGTAGAGCTACCGCAGGATCCAGTCATTCCAGTTCTGGGTCTTGATCTGAAGAAAATGAAAACCCTACTTTGAAAAGCCACCTGCAGCCTCATTTCGCTGCAGCATTACTGACAATGGTCAAGATCTGAAAACAACCTAAGTGTCCTCTGTGGATGAATGGGTAAACGAGACGTGGCACATGTATACAGTGAAACGTTGCTCAGCCATAAAAGAGAATGGGACCTTGCCACCTGTCACAACACGGATGGACCTAGAGGGCGCTCCGTGAAATAAGTCAGAAGGAGAAAGACAAATACCATGTGATCTCTCTTATATGTGAGATCTAAATGACAAAAAACAAAAAAAGCAAAACCAAGCTCATAGATGGAGAACAGATTGGCAATGGCAAGGGCGGGTGGGGAGGGGATGGGTGAGCTGCTCGCTGTTCAAATAAAAATTGTTTCGTTGCTGCTTCACATGTTATGTCTTCTTTTGATTCATTATACAGAGATGTTTTCACATTTCTTTCAATAAGTTCCAGTTAAGACATATATGTCCTCTTAAAGAGCATAAATATATTTTTAATCACTGTTTATTACATATATAAGCGAGAGACACCGAAATCAAGGAAAAACTGATTTCCCAGTTCCAACTCATTTGTAGCTGAAATGACTGAAAAAGGAAAACCCCCGTGCCTTCCCAGCAACCTCCTGGTGGACAAGCAGACACACATGCTCCACTAGGGACCCCAGGTTGTTCTGAGCTTGGCCCACAGGTAAACTGGGAAGAATATCACTTGGTGAGTTTAGGACTTGATTTTTTATGAGTCTTCAAGAAGCACAAAATCTGAGTCTTTACCAATACTTAAGTTTTTCCTATAAACCCCTATTTCTCCCTCCCTAATTTGTGCCTTTTAAACAAAACTGTCTTTAATTTTCCTGATAAATTAGGAAACACATCTCACTCTGTGCATCTAAGTTTCTCAGCTGAGACTTGTTCCAACAGCATTTCAGCTTTCATTCAGAAAAGCAGAATTGTGTGTCTCTAAGTGTAAATTTACATGAGATTATAAGGGCCCGGGGACCAGAGAGCCTATCTTGGTCATTGTTTCCTTGCTAAAAATGTGGTCTGTCTTAAAAATATTTTATCGAAAAGGCAATCAAATAGGTATTTCCTTATCTATTAAATTGAAAAAAGGCAGCCTATCTTGTTCAACATGTGCTCTCCCTTGCTAAATCTTAACAGGTAGTGCATTCCTAAGGCTTATTTTATTATTTTATTTTTCAGTGTAGGTGTTCGGAATTTTCTTTAAAGGGCTCCTACGGTAGAATAAATCCACTAACACCTGTTGCCAAAGGAACACTAGGTAACTTCTGCATTACCGACCTCCAGCCGTTGTCAACAGTCCCTCCAGTGAAGACTTTCTCTGGCTCTGGCACGGACGGAGCTGTATCCAGCACCACTGTTTGTCTTGGTAACAATGCCTTTTCTCATGGAGAAGACACATGACACCACCTTTTCACACCAACACCCCATAGCAAGAGTTGGTCCTGGATGGAGCGCCACAGCTGGGGGGATGAACCGAGATCACCCCCAGGGGCTAGGTGGGAGCCAGATACTTCCATCCTGCCATGGCGTGGACACTGGTCCCATTTAAAAGAAAGAAATTTGGCAAAATGCATCCAGAGTCTTTAGAGTGGTTACAGTTATTTAGTACTATTTCTATATATGGTTCATATACATATATACACATATATGAACACACACACGTATACACACACATATACACACACACACAACTTTATAATTTCTAACCCAGTCACTTTGCTTCTAATAACACACATTAAAGAAATAATGTTCAAAACAATCTGACAAAGATTTAGGCACAAACATTTATTGCCCCACTAACTACCACAATAAAATGTCAGAAACTTAAATTAAAAAAAAAGAAACGAAACTTAAATCATTACTAAATATTAGGCAGACATTAAACATGTATGAAGTCTTCTGCAGAACTAGGCCAAGGAGTCTTCAACAATTTTACTAACACGAAAAGCAACCCAATCTAGTCTCTATATATCCTAAAAACTTAGAAAAAGTACAAATCTTTAGTTGCTTAGTATATGTGACTATTAATCTGAATTAATGGAGGCAGATGGTTTTAAAAAATTAAGTGTCCAGTGCTCAGTTTTCATGATAAGTAGGGTAAAGCAGGATTCAAAAGCTTTAAGAAAATCATTTCTGCCTTTTACAGTGATAAAAGTTCCTCTAACAGATTAACTTGCTGATCAGAACACATCCTGGACAGGGTCTAGGTCACACATCAGGTTTCTAGGGACCTGAGTCTTGATTTCTGTCTATACTACAGGTCTACACCCGGCTGCGTCCGCTACGTAACAGTACAGCCAGCCAGCAAGACTCTGTGATCTCAAAACTGTCACCCCTGCTAGGAAAGCAAGCCTTCATATTCAGGGCACGCTAAGGACATCACATTTTCACAGTAACTAAAATACAGGTGCAGATTTTTTTTTTTCTAAATGGATCCTACTCTAAATATTGTTCTATGGTCTGCCCAATTTTTTAAAAAGATTTTTTATTTGTCAGAGAGAGAGGGAGAGCAAAAGCAGGGGGAGCGGCAGGCAGAGGGAGAAACAGGCTCCCCGCTGAGCAGGGAGCCTGACTCAGGACTGGATCCCAGGACCCCGGGATCATGACATGAGCTGAAGACAGACGCGCAACTGACCGAGCCACCCAGGCATCCTCAGGTGCAGATTTTTAAAATGAAGTCTAACTGAACTTTATAAAGATACATCTTTTCCAAACGTCCATAATTTACTATATATATTTATGCCAAATACCATACATAATTTACTGTGTATATTTATACCAAATAATATATATATTTAGTACTACATAAAGAATTCAATACATTCTTCAAAGTAGCAGACCACACTCCAAGCACAGATTAAAACAAAACCATCAGACAAATACTAGGCATTTAAACAAAAAAGCCCAATAACATAGAGGAAAAGAAACCATCTTCCTAAATAAGTATTGTTTCCAAGAAACATAAATCCTAATATGAGACTGCTTTGACAATAACAGAAACACTTGGGCCTGGGGAAGGTGGGGAATTAACAAAACAGAAACCCCACAGATCAAATCTTATGCATCTGGCCAAGGTGAGCGCAAAGATAAATGCAAGCAAGACCTGAGTAATTACAATAAGTGAACTACATATCCAGTGAAGAAAAACACCCAACTCCATCTGTTAGAAAAATTACTACGAAACACCTCAGCAACAGTGAATGCGTTAAAAAAAATAGAAACGATAAATCCAGGAGTTGATTTAAAATTCAATAAAAGGGGTGCCTGAGCGGCTCAGTCGGTTAAGCGTCTGCCTTCGGCTCAGGTCGTGATCTCAGGGTCCTGGGATCGAGCACTGCGTCAGGCTCCCTGCTCAGCGGCGAGTCTGCTTCTCCCTCTCCCTCTGCCCCTCCCTTGCTCGTTCTTGCTCTCTCTCTCTCAAATAAATAAAATCTTAAAAAATAAAATAAAATCCAATAAAAAATAATTAAATAAAATCCAATAAAAAAAGTTAACTGTACATCTCTTCTAAGGATCCCTAAGTAAATACTATTAGAAAAAGAAAAGCACGAGGACATACTGAGGGGATAGAAGTAAGAATGATGAATAAAACAGAGATAAAAAGTTATGCTTTTTGAAACGGACATGACACAATGGATGGGCGGCAGGAGGAACAGTAAAGGGTGCATCTAGCAGTTGGAAACGGCTGGGTGTCAGGCAGACTGAGGTGAGGTCTCCGCCCCAGCAGCCTCCCATGTCCCCTGTGCCTCTCAGGGGGGATGGTCCTGGATGGAGCCTTGCTGGGACCACCTGTCCCGCCCCCAGGGGGCTAGGTCTGCAGGGAAATGGGCGTTCACTCACACACTGCCCTGGGGCGGATACTGCTCCCATAGTTAAGAGAAATCAATAAGGCAACATGTATCAAGGTCTTTTAAAGTGGTTACAGTTTTAAAAACAAATATAACTTTTGACCCTATAATGTTGCTTCTAATAATATACATAAAGGAAAAATGTTTTCAATTCCCCCTCGCCCACGGATTTAGTAACCTATATTCACTGCTCCATTATTATAATAGCAAAAAGTCAGAAACTTAAATTATTACATAGATTTCATGTTTATGAAGATTTTATGAAGATGAGAAAATGCTTGTTTTACATAGTTAAGTGAAAACTGGGTATGAAGTGGATTCCACAAAAAATATATGCAAGGGACTAGAAAGAAATCCAACAATGTTTTAATAATGTTTGTCCTTGGTCTCAAGACAGTCTTGGAAGACTGATTTTTAAAACCCCTGAGGCTTAGGGGCACCTGGGTAGCTCAGTCAATTAAGCATCTGACTCTTGATTTTGGCTCAGGTCACGATCTCAGGGTCATGAGAGCGAGCCCCAGGTAGGGCTCCCCGCTCAGCAGGGAGTCTGCTTGAGATTCTCTCTCCCTCTCCTTCTGCCCTTCTCCCTGCTCGCTCGCTCTCTAAAATAATAATTAAAAAAACAACAACAAACCTCTGAGGCTTGACTGTGCCGAGAACAAGATAACACACGTCGAACTGCACACCATCACACCTGGCATGTAGTTCGTTAAAAGAAATGTAAGCTATCATCACATGGGATCCCCTTCTACCTCACACCGGACTAGTCTGTGGTTTTAGTCAAATTTCAACTTCTGAGCTTTATTTTCCTCTCCGTAAAGTGGGAATAATCATAGTTACCTAATAGGGGCATGAAAATGAAATACAACAAAGAATGAAAATGCTGAACTTAGGCATTCAATAAATGTTAGTGCTCTCCTCTCCTTCTCCTTCAAAGACTGTAAATTTTGTTCCTGCTGGACACTTTTGAGGCACTTTTAAAAAAATGAACTCTCAATTCAATACCACTTGGTCACTTCAAGTTCTAGAACACATGCAACCACCTACACTGCAGGAACATACTCATAAGAGATCTGATTCTGACAAGCTCATGCACTGCTCCAAGTGGCCACAGCTTTAGAGGGGGCAACTCTGCACCCAAGTGCTACAAGGAAGGGACCCCGAAGGTTCTTTTCAAAAGAAAACACCCCCTCGGTGCATAAATGGGTTTCACATTCCCAAACTTGTGCTCCACGTATATGCCCCTTCCAAACCAGGACATGCTGTTCGAGTTTTCCTTGTTGGCTTTCATCTATGCAGAAGAAATGAGTTGTGTTCTGCACAAGAGATCTTTAAACCCCGGTCTGCACGAGGCCGAATGGGAGCAAACCTGAAACCATTTCTGCTCTGGCAAGAACTATGGGTTAAGTTTTCAAGATGGAGCGGCTACCATTTTCTCCCCAGTAGGCCCTGCACAGGACAGGTGGATGGGCAGGTCGGGAAGATCTTCATAGGAATAAATGTCCCCAGTTCTCTTTTATTTCAATGGCAAAAACTTTGCTGAATATGCCTCGTGACCTTTGAAAGAATGCAGGCATGCGTTTGCGAAGGAAAAAGAAGGGAAGCAGAGTTTGGTGTCTCTTCTATGCCCACCGCCACATCTGTGGAAGGCTGGGCCACCATTCCAGCCTCACCGAGCCCCTCCTTGGTGAAGCCGTCCCACCCACACTCTTTGCTGCCCGACAGCTGTGCCTGTGCCAAGTGACTTTGTCTCCCACTTGTCCCAGCGACGTGTGGGGACCAGAGCGGACCTGCCGAGAGAAGCCAAAACAAACACTGTTTATCAGAGAGGTTCACACAAGTTGACCTGACTAGATAAGGCAAAACAGGCAAATTGCAAGGCTGATTCTAGAGAATCTGAATGAAGCACAGAGAAGGAGAAGTTAGCAGTGAAGCCACGGGCTGAAAGGGTATTAGGAGGGGGGAGGGGAGCCATGAAACACCAGAGCTGGGTACGAGCCTGAATTATGAAGAGGCCAAAAGTAGGAAGGAGCAGAAATAAGTGTGCAGTGTACCCTTTTGGATATTAGCTAATGTTAATATGAAGCCATCACGGCTATCAATACATTCAGAAACAGTGCTCTTCATCTTTCTTATTTTAGCATTGCTAAAATTACATAAATTACATTTCACGTGTTTTATACGATCAGTCTAACACAGAGCTGAGCACGCGTCCTCAGTGCAGACACATGCAGATGTATAATTCAGAGTTCAGTGTTGATTTGGGGGACATGTGTTCAAACTGTTTTGTATGAGTGGGAAGGTCTAAAAAGCTTAAAGACTTCTACCTTGACAAAGAAAGGGCACATTTTGTTAACACTGGGTCAGCGGTGAGAAGCTAAGATGCCGAAGAATGAGCAAAACAGAGACTGTGTCCTCTAGGAGCTCAGAGACTCCACGTGTTATAGATAAGAGAAAGAACAAGAACCTCTGATTTCTATCAGGTCTCTGACAAATATCGTGCAGCACTGCTGAGTTCCCTGCCCCGGTCTAGGCGTTGACATCATTTCCTAGTGATCCAACAAGATACTGGGGCTGAATTCATTTGGGTGGGTCAGAGCCCCGCATCTCTCTGGACCATAAACTAATTTGACATTTTGATTTTAAGAAGAAGAAAAAAAAAAGAACTTCTCCCTCGCAAAGCATGCACAAACGTAATTCTGGATTCAGTTTCATGGACACTTCTCACCTAAAGCCCAAGGATAAGACTTGAAGTTCTACCACCTGTTTGCAACTACAGAAACATATAGATATATAATCACATAATCCTAAACTGAAAGATTTTATGTTTCAACAATGCCAAGCGCTTCTGAGGTTTATTCTTTGGCTTATCTTTTCAATAACATCATATTAGCAGTGGCAATGAGAGAGGTCCCCTCAGAAATCAAACAGCACGTTTATTCTCGAACACAATGCATGGAACTGACACAGACAGAATAGCACTCCAGTTACACAATGGCTATTCAGAGCTCTCAGTTAATAGAATAGTCACAGTTTAAGACCCAACACAATGCACAAAGAACAGAAATAGAGACAAAGTAGCCATATTAGGGATATGGATAACAGAATTAGCTTCCTGGCAACAGAGACTTCGAGGAGGGCTATATATAAACAAAAAAATATTTTCTATTAAAGGTCAGAAAATAAAAATACAGTTTTGACAAAACATTTCATTGGTTTGTTGGAAATGACTTTATGCCACAGAACTACGGTGTGCAGGCTTGCTTTGTGTTTTCTCTTAACCAAGCGAGGAAAGTACATGATGCAATCTCTTTTCCATGTGCCAAGGGGTCCACTGAGGTGCAGCCTGAGACACGCCTCTCTTCACTGGTTGGTTTCTATGGTGCTTTTTGATGAAAAGTCTGCACTACTTTCCTTAAAGACTCTAAGACTGAAACAGGACACCCTAGATAAAACAATCACCCGGTAAAAACTTCCGTGACCTTTTTAAAGGGATCTTAGACCCCTGTCCAACATACAACTCATTGCCAAAATCCCTTCTGCACATCTCTGACTTGGGGTAATCCAAGTTCTTTAACACGTCCAGTTCTATTGGTAAGGCCATTTGGCAGGGAGTACCCAGGGCCTTAAAAAGAAAGAAAGAAAGAAAGAAAAAAAAAAAGACCAACTTTGAGCAAGCTATTCCATTTCTGAGAATTTGTCCTAAGGAAATAACTTGACAAGTACACGGTGATGGGAATATCTCAGATATTCATCACAGTGCTGGTGCTCATGATACTAAGAAATTGCAAACCACCAAAATGAGTATAGTGAGAGATGGTTTTAATAAGGGGTGTATTCATATAATGGGATGCTATGCAGCCATTGGAAAGAATAATATAGATATAGAAATACAAACATGAAATTACATACATGCTGCATTTGGTAGAAGAAAGTAACCAGTAATGAGTGTATAAATATCTCTATTTTCTTTGTGAACACACAGAAAAAAAGATCTTGAATTCATTGACAGAGAAGAAAACGCTCTTATGTCTGTCTGAAAGTTCCAGTTCTGAGAAGTTGGTCTGCTCTCCTTCCCACCCCACAGCCTTTCAACTATCTTTGGTAGGAACATAGTTTCTAGGCCATTTTACTCCCTGGTGGCCCTCTTAAAATGTAGAGCTCAGAACTGAAAGCAGACCCTCAGAAGCTGCCTGTCCAGTGCAGGAAACAATGGCATGATTATCTCCTTTGTTCTCGATGCTGTGTCATTAATGCTGCTGGAGATGACCAACCATGCCAAGAGGTTGGCTCAAACTTTCAATCTTCTTCACAAGAGCTGCTATTGACCCAGGTCTCGCCATTCCACAAACACGCATTTTTCCCCTATACCAGGAATAAGGACATCGCATTCAGTCGAATTGAATTATATATTTGTTCATGTTGATTGCCTTTGACTTTTAGAAACCTTCTTCTATCCTGATTTCTGACATCCTCACACAGAGACAGACGCAAACGTGATCCACCTTACTTTACCAAAGACCACGCTCTCAAACCAAGACACCGTTTCCTTTTGGAAGGGCTATAAAACTATCTTATGACAATTTAAGATACTTTCATATTAAAACAAATATGGATGTTAAAAAAAATAAAATACAGAGTGGATTTATCTTTGTGCAAAAACATGCAACTTCAAAGAAACGTAGCTCCTGGTTATGCTTCCAACTTATCCTACGCTCCTGCCTACAACCGACCCTGTACCTTCCACCCCTTCACATCTCCCCCTAAAAAATATAAACTCTCCTTTTCCTAACTAGCACCTTGACGGGAAAATGAGAATAGCATTGGCAAGGCAGTGAATTGTACAAAGTCAAATGGTAATCCGCCTGCAACACATTGATGCATCTTATGATAATCAAGTCTGTATTTCTCCAACTTATCCATAAAAGGATCCTAAGAAACTCAAACACCTGGTTTTATCCTGGTCTCCCCTAATGACGATATTACTCAAACTCTCCAGTAACTAACTGATAAAAAAAAAAAAAAAAGAAAGGAAAAAAAAAAAAAGAAAACCAGGTGAGTTTAAGAAAGGCTTGTCCTTGGGAAACCCATACTAACTTCCTGTAACCGCTATCCCTTCTTCCCTCTATTTACTCCATTCCAAGATCATTCCACACCTATTCGTTTGAAGGCTCTCAACTAGAGTCAGCGAGAGATGAAACCATGAGTAAGACGGAAGCTTATCTTCAGGGAGGTAGAGAGATGACACACACAGACGATTCCAATGTAACGTAAAAATGCTTTAAGAAAGGGGGGGGTCTAGGGGCGCCTGGGTGGCTCAGTTGTTAAGCGTCTGCCTTCGGCTCAGGGCGTGATCCCGGCGTTCTGGGATCGAGCCCCACATCAGGCTCCTCTGCTAGGAGCCTGCTTCTTCCTCTCCCACTCCCCCTGCTTGTGTTCCCTCTCTCACTGGCTGTCTCTCTCTAATAAATAAATAAAATCTTTAAAAAAGAAAAAAAGGGGGGGTTCTAGGTGGCACAGTTGGTTAAGCATCCAACTCTTGATTTCAGCTCAGGTCATGATCTCAGGGTTGTGAGATCCAGCCCCGGGTCAGCTCTGCGCTCAGTGGGGAGTCTGCTGGAGATTCTCTCTGCCTCTCCCTGACCCTCCTGCTTGTGCTTTTTCTCTCTCCCTCTAAAATGAATAATTTTTTTTTTGTAAAGGCTTTAAGAAAGTTCCAGATCAGGGAAGCACTAGTCTGCAGGAGGGAAGGGCTCTGTCTGGTGGGAGCACAGCATGCATGAAGTGTGGGCATGAAAGCACGGTAAAGAGCCACAAACATAGTCGACCTGAGAAAGCTCTGATCTTGCTAGGGAATCACCTTTATCTGAGCTACACTTGGAAAGATCTATCATTCTCATTTTCTATTTCAGAAAATTAAAATGTTTTCCATTTCTAAAGAACATTTGCCTCTCTTTTCACTCTTTCAGGCCTTCTTCTTGTCCTCCGAGATTGCCGGCACAAGTCTACAAATCAGAAAATATTATGTCCTTACACTTTTGACAGCATTTTTAAGTTTACAAAGCATTTTCAAGTAGATTACCTCTGGCAGGACTTTTTAAGTGTCCCAAGATTGGATGAAACTGGGCATGGAGACCCAAACACAATTGAAGTATCTACTCATTTGGTCACCTCCCCCGCCCCGTGGGCACCCCCCCCCATCTACATTTGTCTTGCTCTTTCCAATTAAAAAAATCATCATCCTTGAGTTCCCTAAGCTTAAACAAAAATTGAAAGGGAATAACAGTGTTGACTATGTAATTAAAAACTTCAGTGCACAAAAATAAATGGGTGACCACTCCAAAAATATTTGCAAGAAATTCTACATGGCTACCTTTGATGTTTAGAGTTTAGAATAATCTGTAAGACCATAAGAACAGAACAGACAATTTACAAGAAGGTGACAAATCTGTGGCAAAAATATTGAATGTCGGGTGCCTGGATGGCTCAGTCGGTTAAGCACCTGTCTTCGGCTCAAGTCATGATCCTGGAGTCCCGGGATCAAGTCCCGCATCGGGCTCCCTGCTCAGTGGGAGCCCTTCACCCTGCTCGTGCTCTCTCTCGCTCTCTCTCAAATAAATAAAATCTTTTAAGAAAAATATTCAATGCCTACGACTAGACTACCCCAAAAAGGCTCGCAAAACTAGAGCAGATCCTCGTTCTTCATGGACTCCATATTTGCAAGGTGGCCTGCTCGGGGAAATCTCTAACCTCCAAATCAACACTCATGGTCACTCACCAGCATGTGTGGCAATGGTGAAATATTTGACTCACTCTACACACACATTCCCAGCTGAGGTCAAACGAGACAACACTCTGCCGCCTTGTTTCCGCTCCTATGGTAAACAAGTGTCCTTTTCATAGTCACTTAGTTTCACGTTTTTTGCATTTTTGTTGATAATTTTGTTGTTTGAAATGGCCCCCAAGCTAGCGGTCTAAGCGCGAGAAGGCTGTGACGGGCCTTGCGGAGAAAACATGTGTGTTCTATCAGCCTCGTTCAGGCCTGAGTTCGGGGGCTGTTGTCCCTGAGTTCAGTGTTCATGAATCGACAACATGTATTAAACAAGGTGTCTTTAAAAGGGAAACACATATAAAACAAGGCTACATCTTGAACTACTGGCAAAAGTGTAAATGACCGAAGGCTCACAGGAAACTATTCTGGTCTTTTTTAAAATTAGGAGCAGTGGTTTAGTATTTTCTAATTCAGTGCTCACAGCATTTTAGAGCATAAATGCCACACATAACACCACTGACTGTGTAACAATTTGGGGGGGTTCCTCTCACTTTTTCCATATTCCTATTTCCTACAGTGAGCAGTGCTGCAATCTCTGGGTCCGCTGTGATATTACAGAACCACCCCAACTCCTAGGTGCATTTTTTTCCTTACTGTTCTCCGCCTGAAAAGAGAACACGGTTTTTTAACATAGCCACCTGCCATTATCCCTAACAAAATTAGTAATAGTCTTATCACTGAGAATCAGTCCATATTCAAATTCTTGTGATTGTCTCAAAAGAGTGTTTTTGCAGGTGGTCTGTTCAAATAAGAATCCAAACAAGGTCACACACTGCATCCCATCTCCTGAGACCGTACGAAGGCTACAGCAGAGGGAGGAGTCCTAAGTGAGTGTGGAATGAGAGAGGGGGCACTCCTATGACAATAAGAATTAAAGTCAAAGCCCAGCCCGCCAAAATGGACAAAATAAACAAAACTAGAACTGTGCAGGGAAAGTCAAAACCAGGGCAAGAGCCCGAGATAAGGCAGCAACAGGCTGAGAACTAAGGTTGAGTAAGCAGAGTAACTGGATAAATTATTGAATTATCTAAATGGAACAAGGACATTAGATTTTAAAATCCCACTTTAGATCAACAGAGTAATGGAAGAGCAGCTATGAAAAAGAAACCTTACAGCCAGTGTATCTGATTCATTTCACTTCCCGAACCTTAGTTGCACAAGCACTTTTGATATCATGGCACCCTAATCATTATACTACTAGTTGAAAAATATCTTGGCCAGAAGTTTGCATTTTATTTCACACGGACCAAAATAAGGGTAAAATAGCATATAAGGTAGTGACACTGGTACGACTGACTATTTCTAGCTCCTGGATTCCTATTCAGATCGCTCCACAAATTCAGAATGCTTTTTTTTTTTTTTTTGCAAAAAGAAAATGAATATAGCCATGCAATTTATCAGGGTGTAACATTACAGATCATTTACCAAGACAGGCACTCCACAACCACATGAGGTCGATAATATAATTATATCTAAGAGATGTGGAAACTGAGACTCCATGGTTAAATGATATTGTTAGGGGCACATCTCGTCACTGACGGCACCGGGGCTCTACAACCAGCCCGGCCAAGTCTGGAGCTTAAGACTCAAGCCACACTCAATCAGAGGAGAACACAAGAAACCGAGGCTCCCAAATGCTTCGCCAGGATTCTCTAAACTTCTCTCTGTGCTAGATACAGATGTACGTACACAAATGAGAGAATTTTTTACATGAGCAATATATGTTCGTTAATTTAAAAATGAGAAGATTAAGCGAGGTAACAAATTCTAACAAGAAATAACAAGGGTTGGCAAGGAGGCAGAGAGCAAGGACTCTCGTGCGCTGTGGGAGACAGCACGGCGTTCCTCAGAACGTTACAAATAGAATTACTATGATCCAGTAATTCCACTGCTGGGTATTTACCCGGAGAATAGGAAAGTACTAACTCCAAGAGACAGATGCACCCCTACGTTTACTGCAGCATTATTTACAACGGCCAAATTATGGAAGCAGCCCAAGTGTCCATCAACAGACGAACGGATAAAGAAGTGGTGTGTGAATACATATTCCATTATAATGGAACATGACTCAGCCATAAAAAAGAATGAACTCCTGGGGCACCAGCTTCAGTCATTAAGTTAAGTGTCTGCCTTCGGCTTAGGTCATGATCCCAGGGTCCTGGGATCGAGGCCCATGTCAGGCTCCCTGCTCAGGGATGAGTCTGCTTCTCCCTCTCCCGCTACGCCTGCTCATGTGGTATCTTTCTCTCACTCACTCTCTCTTACTCTCTCTCAAATAAAAAAAAAAAAATAGAATGAAATCTTGCCATTTGCAACAACATGGCTGGAACTAGAGAGTATAATGTGAAGTGAAATAAGTCAGTCAGAAAAAGACAAATACCATCTGATTTCAGTCATATGTAGAATTCAAGAAACAAAACTAAGGAAGAAAAAAAAGGACAAACCAAAAAACAAACTCTTAACTATAGAGAACAAACTGATGGTTACCAGAGGGGAGGTGGGTGGGGGAGGGTAACGGGGATGCAGGAGGGACCTGTGATGAGCCCCGGGTGTCGTACGGAAGTGCTGAATCACTATGTTGTACATGTGAAACAAGCAGAACACTGTATATTAACTGTAACGGAATTTTAAAAAATTCTAATACGTCTCAGATTTTTTTTTAAGGTTCATTATCAGAAGTGGCTCCAATATTTCCCTTCCTCCTTAAAGTAAGATTTTCTAAAATGCCTTCACGTTCAGTTATAATTTTGTTTCTCCCCACTTGAACTAAAACAAAACTCTAGAGAAAGAAGAAATAAGAATTATAACTTAGCCCCCCCCTTCAACTCTGCAATATTTTAATTAGAGGAGTAGGATTTAAAAAGTAGGTGTCTTTTTAGTATAGCTCTGAAAAAGTTTTATGATTAAATATGGTCAATGATGCTTTCTACACAAAAATTAATGATGTCATTATAACATCATGAAGGTTACAAGTTTTTGTTTTGTTTCGTTTCTCAGCAGAAAGGTTGTCAGCATCTTTACCACCACTAAAAGGTCAGTTTTGCATTCCAAAGGCATTTTTTTCCTAATTGTATTTTGAGAAACATACTTTCAAAAACACTTACACACTGGGAGCCCACAGATCTCCTTAAATCAAATACTTCATATTCCTGTAACACGTCTGGACACATCAAATCTGAAAGAATTTCTTCAGGCTTACTAAACCAGTCTATGCGATTTAATTTCCAGCCAAAGAGCAATCTCCAACTTTTCGGTTACTGCAGGTAATTCTTGGTCACGGCAAGGACAGAAGGAAAAACCCAGCAGAGTTTGGGCACTGAAACATCCCCCTCCCCCCACCCAAGGACCATCTCCATAATATACCAAGTAGAATATTTTACCTATGGGGTTTCTGAACCCTGATTCACATTTACTCGTTTGACTCATCTCACATAGCTGTATGGGCAGTTACGGCCAGCACCACGCAGAGTGGACATCTCATCCTGTAGAGTTGACTGACCACGTGTACACTGCAGTCTCATGTCACCAGGTACATGGTGTGGGGGGGAGGAAAGGCAGGGGACCCCCCTCCCCATTTTCCCGACAGCGAGAATGGCTCCATGGTGGCCCTGTCCCACCCTCGACGCTGGTGGACAGCAGGACGCCACTCTGCTTTGGGTTGTAGATGTCGTGTGAGGCTGGGAAAGGACTCTCAGGGCCTCGCCACGGGCTCCTCCAGCTTCAGCAGCACTGACTACTGGCCCCAGTGGTTCTCCAAGTGGGGCGGGAAGGCCAGCAGCCGCACCTGCAAAGTCGTCAGCAGTGGAAATTCTCAGACCGGTCCCATACCTCCCGAAATCACCCCGTCTGGGAGCAGGGGCCCAACAATCTGTTTTAAATACAGCCCTCAGGGGATTCAGATGAGGATTACAATGTGAGAACCACTGCAATCAATGACTTTTTTTTTTTAAAGTGGTCACTCTTTGAGGCTGCCATTATATGTGGGTTTAGTTTCCACCAAACCCGTGAGGAACGGTTGACTGATCTTCCAATGTTCCTATTAGAGGATACGCAAACACAGGGAAGCTCTGAACTTACCAGAAGTTTTGTGTACGAGGGTGACTAATGGGACAGTAAGCCCTAGCGTCCCTTCTCCTCATCTGTGGTCCTTACAATAGGTGGTAAGACAATGTCATGACTTGACTCAGATTTATTTGCTCTGTAATGTTCCTCTGTTGCCGGCATTTGAGGGGACTCCCAACAGCTGCCTAAAACGAACTTGACCCTGGAGCCAGAAATGCACGGGACCGAGAGCAGGGCCCCTGACAGAGCCTGAGGTCAGGTCTCAGTTCCGCCATGTTTAAGCCTCAGTTTCCCCGAATCTAGAACAAAAAGTACAGTACAACCTTCATCACAGGGAAGTCATCAGAATCAAAGAGATTGAGAGCCTGTGGCCTTACACAAAGCAGCCCTCCCTGCAAGACAGTCGTTGTATCATGACCCAACAGAACTCTTCACTTTGAAATACCTCGGAACAGACAAAAAGAAAGGCGGCAAACATCTAAATCACTTTCTCTACAAAAGCACCTGATTAATGATTTTTTTTAAATAAAGGTGACAAAACTACAACCGCATTCATTCCCAACAAAGGATCACACGATAGAAAAACAGCTCATTCTGCTCCGAAAGCAGTATACACAGCGCCTAACCACAAACACCCTGATCAAGAGAAAACATTTCAAAATATTTTCTTTAGAGATCCCTAAGCCGTTACGGGGGAAAAGCCAAGGCGCAGTACAGACTTGCGCACGTTAGTCAAGAATGCGATTGGATGAATTAAAGAAATTACATTTTGGCAAGGCTGAGGTAGGGAGCAGGCAGGATTCCAAGTGTCTGCTGGTTGATTCAAATGAGTCCCTCCCCTTCTTTTCTGCAGCCGATAACTTCATATTAAAACACATTTTATAATTAAAAGATCAATACTCCATAAGGAAAGAAAGCTTTCACTTAAGAACCTTTTAAATATGTTGTGGGTTGACGTCAATATCATTAGTGTTTAACAAACACTCAGGAGACGATGTCTTTAGTCTTCACACAGATTTGGGATTGAGTCCTGGCTTAGCTGTTTCACCAGCTAACGAACCTTCTACTTTGGCCCTCATTCTGTCCATTCTACACCAGTCACAGGATCCTAATCTGTTCCCAAGCAGGCTAAAGACCCTTCCTACCTCAGGGCCTTTGCACATGCTGTTCCAGCCCTGTTCCCTCCACCTCACTCCCCCTCCCCTCCGCCCCACCACCCAGAGCATCTACTCCCAGCCTGCGCCCAGCCCATTCTATTAGTCCTCCGGTCTCAAGTCACTTGTAAGGACAGCTGCCCTAGCCGACGCTAGATTAGATCTTCCTGTTGCACACTCCGTTGACTTACTTTAACTCCTGTCACCACTGTAACCACATTGCTCTTTTGTAATTATCTGTTGAATGTCAGTCTGTCCAATCGGACTGCAAGCTCCACACAGGCAGGCATCCTGTCTGCTCACTGCTCTATCTCTAGCACCAACGGCAGGCTCTGGAGCACAGGAGAGAGACAGCATTATACCTACCTTCCTTCCTTCCTCTCTTTCTTTCCTTTTCTTTTTTTTTTTGTATTTGAGAGAGAGAGAGAGAGTGAAAGAGAGAGCGCACAAGCAAGGGGAGCGGAAGGAGAGGGAGAAGCAGGCTCCCCACTGAGCAAGGAGCTGGATGCAGGACTTGATCCCAGGACCCCGGGATCTGGACCTGAGCCAAAGGCAGACGCTTCACCAACTGAGCCACCCAGGCGCCCCTGAGAGACAGCATTATGAACAATCGTTTAGGCATGATTTCAGGAAAGAGGCTGGTCATCTAACGTCATAGAGTCCAGAGGTAAACACTGTTTTGGTCAGATGGGTTTTTAGACACGCAAGGTAGTCATATGAGAAAGTAAATTCTTTCAACATCTTTTTGGTTTCCAAAAGCAGAATCCGATCAAAACTGAAAAACCACCTTGGACCCTCTGAGTTCAAAGCAACAGCTAACTTTCTATTCAAAATCCTGGGAATCGTTCCTAGAAAACCCAATAGCCTAGTACCCTGAAACGGGTATTAAGTAGCATCATGGGTAACAACTGTCTCTCTCATCTACTCAATCTGGATGAAAGAGGGAAACAGGCAAACTCGTCTGTTCTCCCTTTGTCCCCACGGCCTGTCCTTGTTCTTCTCACCTTATCTTTTCACCTGTATTGCAACTGAGAAAATCCTGAGGGAGAGAGGCTTCCCAGTCTAACGCTGGCCGTCCCGAGCCAGACAGGTGGGACCAATAACCATGAACTGCTACCTCACTTCACGGCAGAGAGTTCTCCACGGCTGCGGCGCCTTCTTCCTCTGAAGCCCCTCCCTCCCAAACGCCGAAGACCGGGAGCTGAGAGCCTGCTAGAACGTCGCAGGCTGCTGGCCGTGGCCTCGCCCCGCTGAGGGGATTTCACCTGGTAAAGGAGTCCAGGTTCCTTTCCATTGGTGAGGTTCTGAGATGCCTTATCTGCTCCTGCTGCTCGACCGGAAGGGTGCTGCTGCGGAGGGCCCGCCGTCAGGCTTACGCACGGATGTGGGAAGAAGAGTACAGACCATCGTGTCAGTAAAGGACACGTGTAATTGACACCCCAATGGCTTTCATGAAACCCCAAGATTAGAGCCTCTCTTTAGAACTACTGATACCTAAAAAGGTACTAAATATTACGACCTCGGGGGAACTTACACAGATGAAGTCTCCACATTTATCCCACCTGCAAGGAGAGCGCGCTCTCTCTCTCTCTCTTTTCAGACTGCTGACATTCTAGACAAGCCCACGGAGAAAGCAAGTCCTCACTCCACAGGGCCTCCGAGTCATGCAGAAAAGACCCAAACCCACCAAGGAAGTCTTCCCTAGGGAACATTCTGACTCCCCCCGCCTCCAGGACTGTGTGTGGACAAGCCCCCAACCCTAATTAAAGATCATTTTCCCCTCTAGAAGCTCAAACGACGAAAGCCGTCCCAGGAAGAACCTCGCTCACTTCCTCCAGACAGACAATAGGCAGCCACCTGCTCGGGGCTTTATACACGGGCTTCGAGTTCCTATGTGATGGAGTCACTGCCGCTCGTACCCCAGACATCAAGGAGGAGAAAGAAACAAAGGAGCCAGGTGGCTCGGGCCGGGCCGAGGGAGGAGTGGGGTGGCCTCTCTCTCACACCCCCACAGTGCAGCCTGGGGCTGGCTGCTCCCAAGGTTGCCCCTCAGCTCCAGCTGTGTGCGGAGACAGCTGTCTGAGCCACAACAGGAAAAGGAAGGGAAAAGAGTCCTTCCTAAGGATGAGCTGGCCTTTTATTCTAAGGGAGCAAAAACTGGTAAACGCGAAACACAGTGCATCTTCAAACACCATGGAGTGTCCTCCACCAGTTAGGTCCGTGCATCTTCAAACACCATGGAGTGTCCTCCACCAGTTAGGTCCGATCTGCCACCAACAACTCCTTGGCAACCTGGGCAGAGTGGGGGGGCCGGAGGCAACTGGCCCGAGGGTCACAACCACAGCAGGACATCAGGAGACGGACATCAGGAGACGATCTTCACAGAAGGGTCTGGATGGGGTACTCTCCACTCTCTCTACTGGAAGGTTCTAGAGTAAGAGGCCTGGAAGAAGAACTATCAAAGTGAGCACGAAGAAGAAATAAACTCATAGAGCAGAAAAGTGGAAAATTCATCATATGTGCTTTCTTGCCCTCTGTTTTCTTGTGAAGTGGAAAAAGAAACTTCTTTGAAATTACTGGTAATATGAAAATGAAAAAAAATTTATATGATTTCATCTATAATTTCATGCAATATATAGCTCTTTTTTTTTTAAAGATTTTATTTATTTATTTAACAGAGATAGAGACAGCCAGCGAGAGAGGGAACACAAGCAGGGGGAGTGGGAGAGGAAGAAGCAGGCTCCTAGCGGAGGAGCCTGATGTGGGGCTCGATCCCAGGGCACCGGGATCACGCCCTGAGCTGAAGGTAGATGCTTAACGACTGCGCCATCCAGGCGCCCCAATATATAGCTCTTTTACCAGACTTTAAAATTCTGGCTCTCTATATATTTATATTTATTTTCTCCCTTCATTTTTATTGCATAAATATAACACAGTCATTCTAAAACATCTGAAAATCCTGATCAGAAAAAGTTTCAACTCAAATAGTCTAATTTCAAACAAACAAAAAACCTTACCACTGTTAACACTTCAGGACAACTTTTTCTATTTTTTCCTATGCAAACGTAGACATATAAATACATGGTAAGCTGAGGGTGGATCTTTGTTTATAAAAATTTCCCTACACCTATTAGATTTTTTTTCCACCCAAGTCGTGCACATCTGTTTGTTCCAATAAATACAGATTTGTCTGCATTCTCTTTGCAAATGTTCTTGGCAAATATCCCCGCTATTTACTGCTGAAGCAGTCCTAGAAAGCAAACGGGGGCATCTACGCATGCTGCCAGAGATTAACAGCCCGGAAGTACCAAGGTCACCGGCTGTAATCCCCAAACCAGGAATCCTCCATACACCATGGACAGACCTTTAGAGAGCCTTCCTGGGTTAGTAACCACAGAAACCCTAACAAAGGAGTTTGGACCCTTCCCTAGAAAATCACCTGTTGGTTGACTGCAGGGAGAAAAACCCTGAATCATCATTTCCACTGAGGGTCTGCAATAGGGTCTAGAATGACTACTGATATTATGCAAGGGTAGGGACTCTCTTAATTGCTTTCCCTCAGTTATTTACCCAAAAAAGATATCCTTTCCTCAAAGGAATTGCCATCAAGAATTTTTAGCACCCATCATAAAAGGACCTGGCCAAACCAAAAGACAAATAGTTTTTCCCCTTTTCCTGCCATCCACCACTTTCCCCTTTCACAGCACGGGCTGGGCCACCACCGCAACTCAAGAGCCACGGTGTGTTTTTGTATTTTCTGGGGTCGTGGACAGAGTTAAGACTTTACAAACAGATACAACAAAGCCCTGTGTGTGTCATCTGTCCTGTGGTACTCAGTGCCTAAGAACGGAAGTCTTATCAGCCCTCTCCCTGTAGATTATATGAAAGACAATGTAATTGAAAGGGGCCTGGAATCCACCTCTACAGCCAGCAGTTAACTCAGAATGGACACGCCCACACCCCAGGCTCACCGTGCATTCAGCATGGCCTGGGGCTCATGGCCATTACCACCCTTTTAAAATCAAGATGCAAAATCAAGACGCTTCCCAGGCTTAACCCACACCGTCTCGCTGTTTTGAGCACTCTTCACCAAAATGTAACATTGAGCTTGTTTTCATTTCTTTCAGGGGCTTCAGATTTACCCACCGCGGCTGGTAAAATATTTCTGAAAACAAAAGACCACTTTGCTCTTCGAACTCACCCTGGACTCTCCACAGCGGTTCTGTGAATTCAGGTGTCTCCCGGCTGACAGGATGTTGCTGTACATTTTCCTGTTCATTGGACCCAGGACGCTGCTGGCCTCACGTTGGAGGGGCTCACCGGGCCTTCTGTACCGTGCAGAACCCAGATTATCACACGAGCAGCCGGCATGTCTGAGGGGCTCTCGCGCTGCAATCCGAGAAGGCTGGAAGCTCTCATTCATTCCTCTCCTCCTCATCGGCCCCAAACATTTCAGTGACAACTGACCTGGGCACGCAGTTTGGACACTGCTGAGATAATGACTTGATGTGTTCCCCAGGGTGCTGGGAGAGCCGCTGCAACCCTATCTGGTGAGAACCATTTGTACTTTTTTCTTCCCAAAGCCAGGAGCAAGGCTTGCTTCCAAAGACAAGGAATACTCCGGTCTTTCTCTAGGCCTGATGGACCTTTAAAGCGTTAAAGCCTCATCACCCTGACAGTGAATTATGGGCTACTTCAGAGAAGCCAAAGTGATATCCGTCTCTCTGAGCCAAAACAAACTTTCCTGACCCAATAGCATTAAGATACAGACGTCTTACAAGGTGCCCCGAAACAGAAATGAGGACAGAAGGGCACCTCGCATCACAGTACTGGACAGGCGGAGTGTGTGTGAAATGGCTACAGCAGAATGAACAGCTGACAAGCTACAGCCTGATGAGAAAGGGGACATGGCCGAGGTGAGGGGACAAGGGGAAGACAGCCACAAATGAGGCTGGAGCAAAGCACAGAAGGACTCGGCTCCCTGCTCCAGCTTCAGCTCCTGCCCTCCCACGCCCTCCTCTTCGCCGGCAAAGATCCGGAAAGGTCCACCTCCACCAAGGTTTCTCAAGCTTTGTACAACTGACGTTTGGGGCTGGACACGTCTGTGACGTGGGGGATGTCCGGTGCCCTGGAGGCTGTTCGTGGACAGCCCTGGCTTCTACCCACTAGACTCCAGTACCCCCCACTCGCCTTGGTTCAGTTTGTAACAACCAAAAATGTATTCACAGATTGCCAAATATGCCCCTGAGCAAAACTGCCCCACACAGAGCACTGCTGATGGACCATCAGCCACCACGCACGGGGTACGGTCTGCACACCGGACAAGGGCACCAGCTGTGGGCGCCTGTGGGAGCGCCACACTCCCCCACGGTCCGCTCACCGAGCCACATGTGCCGGGACTGCATTACACACAGTGGCCCCTTCCTCACGGCCCCCCTACTCCGCCACCCTCCGCTCCGGGCCCAGCCGTCATCGTGCCCCGGAAGTAGTTCACGCCCCCAGATCCAACGCACGACTCTGTTCCCACGGCTGCACAGGCTGGGACGCCAGTAACTATCCCCTCCTTGAAACGCACTCCTGCAGGTTTCCTCGGACCCCCGTGGACCCGAGTCCTCAGGCTCCTTTGCAGGCTGCTCTACAGATGTTGGCCGTAAGCCCCCTTCTCCCACCCTGGGCCTGCACCCCAAACTGGGCGATCTTGCTCCTTCCCAGCTGCAGTGACCATCCGCACGGCTTCCTCTCAGAGTAGCAGGCAGCTGGGCCTCCCGGAGACTGGGCAGGGCCCTGGACTCTTCCCACTCCCACTGGGTCGGCCTCCCACACCTCCCCGCTGTCCGCCTCTCTCTGGTCCCGTAGCCCCTGCCCGGGCTGGGTCACCTTACCTGGGGGCTGCTGCGGGGGCCCTGGCTCTCAGGCCGTCGTCCTACCCTCAGGCTCGAGGGCGTTTCCTGACCTGTACTTCCAGTTACAGGACTCACCTGGCTTAAAACTCTTCGATGATTTCCCACCACCCTTGAGATCAAGTTTTAAATTCCTTAACATGGCTAACCAGGCCCTTTACGATCGTATCCCCTCTCCACACACCTCCCCCGCCCTCCTACCCAAATCCACGCTCCAATTTGAAATCAAACTCAGCTCTCTCGGGCTGGGAACAAAGGAAGCTCTCCCACCTGTGTCTGGAACAGCCAGCCCCTTTCAAATTGACTTCACCTGGCTAACGGCACCTCCTACAACAGGTTTCAGGGCTGGAACCTCCCTGCCCCCCACCCCGGCTGTTCCAGTACGATGTGCCCCTGACTGCCTGTCCTTCCCTTCCCCTAGGGGAGCACTTACTCTGCAGCCAAACATGCCAGACCCCCCCAACCCCCCACCCCTACCTATCAGCTTCGGCCTGGCTCCTTCCTAGGCTAACTGCTAACCTCAAACCTGTCAATTGCAAATACCTGTCCAGGTGCCGTGGTGACAGCAAAATATACAGCCGATGTGGAACGAGCCTCAAGAGAAACATCCAGGCACGGAAATTACAGAACACGAAGTGCTCTACGTACTCAGCAGTGTATCTGCAGATGGACAGCGGGAAAGGGGCAGCCTGGGGAGAGGAGGTTAGGAGATGCAGAATGGGGACGTTACCAGGACGACAAGGAGACCGCGCGGAACCTACGAGAGAAGGACTTGGACTCAGGTTCTGAAAGTGGCAAGGGGCAGATCGATGGGCACAGAAATTAACCCGAGAGATGTTAGAGTTGGCAATGATGAACCATTTTTGCCATTACTTGAGTTTATCAGGGTTTTTTCCAAGTGAAAAAACGTTGTAAGCAGCCTCCCTGCTAGCTTTCCGGTGGCACCAAAACCATGACGTCCATCAGTGACTCTCTGGTGGCATGAGAACTCCAGGTCACAGACCTAGGCTGACTCTCCCGCCCTAAAAGCACAAGTACCAATAAATCGAAGGCTTGGGGGTTCTTCAAACATCAGTTTTCTCAAGACAGACATAACTGGACAGAAATACTAATAAACAGGGGCGCCTGGGTGGCACAGCGGTTAAGCGTCTGCCTTCGGCTCAGGGCGTGATCCCAGCGTTATGGGATCGAGCCCCACGTCAGGCTCTTCCTCTATGAGCCTGCTTCTTCCTCTCCCACTCCCCCTGCTTGTGCTCCCTCTCTCGCTGGCTGTCTCTATCTCTGTCAAATAAATAAATAAAATCTTAAAAAAAAAAAAAGGAAATACTAATAAACAGGTACAGTGAAACGTTAACTTGTTATCTCTCCTCACACTTCCGTCGCATGACACTGAAAAACTGGAAACATTTCAACCAGTAACCGTTACAGGTATCATTCATGAAGCACCGTACTGTGCCAGATGTCTTAAAATACGCTTTTGCTCAATTCTCACAGCCGTCCTGTGAGGGGAGTAGTATTATGTCCGCGTGACAAATGGGAAGCAAGTTCGGAATCGAGAGGAGGCAGAATTCTCGGTCAAATCTGACTCCTCACCCTTTGTTCTGCGGTCTTCTCAACCAAGTAACAAACCAAGGACAAGCCCCCAGCCGCTGAAACCCACCTGTTGGAAGGGACTTTTGCAGGTATCTCTAATTAAGTCAGGAATGTTCCAACTTGAACTAGTTGCCATCATTTTAGTTTTAAAATTAGCTCTGGCCTGAGGCAATACATGCCTCCTAAGTACTTCAGATTGTTGTGTCGATCACAGAGGAACCTTTACTAAAAAGCTCTAAGTTCTTTCCTTCTCCTTCCTGGATAGTGGGGAAGAAAAATCCCAGAAGGCTTAAGACTTCTGCCTCTCCTTTTACGCAAAAAAGGGTTCCTAGGCCCCTTGGACTTTGCACAGAGTCTCCTGACCAGCTATCTGGAAAAAGAAGACATTTACTCGGTACTCGTTACACGTCAAACATTTTGCGACACCGTGTTTCTTAAATACAATGATAACCTAAATTGGGTGCTGTGATCACCTCCACTGTCCATGTCAGCGAGCAGAGGCTGAGAGAAGCCCAAAGCCTGTGCTCTTTCCACTCTAGAGACCATCTGACTCAGCCACGGTCAGCCTGTCCATGCTGCCCAACAACCACGAGCTCTGTTCCAAGACCAAAAAAGACAAGGATCGGAACAAACATGGCTGGTCCTAAGCCCACTAAGCGCAAAATGCTTTGAGAAAATAAAAGGAGCAGCCTCTCGGAGAAATCACATCTGTTAAAATCACAGCTGACTAAGTGGAAAACAGAAGACCGTCCCTCTACAGGTCTCTCAGCCTCGGCACTACTGACATGTTTGGCTGGATAACTGCTGGGTGTGGGGGCCGCCCCGTGCATTGTAGGGTGTTCAGTAGCGTCCCTGGCCTAGAGACATCCAATGCTGGAAGCACCCCTCCCCTGAATCATGACGATCAAAAAGATCTCCACACATTGCCAAATGCCCCCCAAGGGGCAAAATCACCACCCTCCCGCCCCCCCCCACCCCGCACCAAAGCACTGCTCTATATAGTTATAACTGGTCATTTCGGGGCCTTATCGTCCTGGCCGAGGCACACGTTCCCCAGAGCTCTTTTTCTACGTACTAAGATGTAAATCAACCACATGCAGTATTTTCATCTGAAAAGAGTCCCTTCAAATGACGTGTTCATCAGGACCTGAGCAGCATGCAGGAGACAGCGTTTTACATTCTCCCAGACCTGTGGTTTGTTGAAAAATTAATGGGATCATCCACGCTTTGATCTTCAAGCAAATTATTTCCTAAGACAAGATTTAACTTGGGAGACCCTAAAAGCTAACCAGCTATCAGAGCGGAACTGGCATCAAATTCCAGGTGGCAAGTGAAGAGGGTGCTTCCCACCCCCCGCCCCCCAAAAGGGACTCTGGTCAGGAACCAAATGCTACCGGGCGGGAGGGGGGGGGGTCTGATTTTCCCATGAAACTGCGATACAGCTTAGCTTTGCGTTCAAAGAAAAAAGAGCTTTTGAGGACACGGGCCAGTTTCATGTACCAGCACTAGTATTTCTGTTACGGAAGGTTTTTTGTTGTTGTCTTAGCTTTAGTTTTTCTTAATTTCACAGTAAAGAGGAGAGACACACCCAAGTCGTCACCTTGTTTCTATGACTTGTTTTCACTTCAAGAGGAAAAGAAGAAGCTCCTAGTCTTCCAAAGGCTCTTGCTCTTCTCACACCTGTTCTGCAAGGTGTATGCTGCCAGCCAGACGGACAGGTAAGCCCTGCAGAAAATGCTTGTTGTATCAGCAACTGCACGCTTGGCCTACAGGAATGCTGGCTATAAACGAAGACGAGAGAGTTACTTTTGCTAAGAATTTTTACCTTACTTTGTGTGGCACGCAGAAGAATGTACCCCCACCACCTCACCAATGATATCCAGGTCCTAATTCCAAACCTGAGTGTGTTACCAAAAAGGACTTGAAAATGCGGCTAAAGTTAAGGACCCACGAGCTGAGGAGAGTTGCCTGGGTTATCCCGGTGGGTGCAATGTAACTGTGAGTGCTTGAGAGCAGACAGACTTCTCTGGCTGTGGTCAGAGACACAGAGATGGGATAGAAAATGAAGTAGCTCGAGAAATCTGAAATGTGAAAGGGAGTCAGATCACCGGTGGTGGCTTTGAAGATAGAGGAAGTGGGTCTGGAGCCAAGGAATGTGGGGGGAGGGGGGGACTTAGAAGTTGGGACAGTGAGTAAACAGATTCTCTCCTACAACCAGCTCTGCCTACCCCCTGATTTGATTCCACTGAGTCCCGGGTTGACCTTCTAACCTACAGAGCTGTAAGAGAATATATTTGTGTTGCTCTAAGCATCAAATTTCAGGGTTCTGTCATGGCAGGGGTGGAAAACTAACATAGATTTGGTGGCTGGAAGTGGGGTGCTATTGTAACAAAAACCAAGAAACGTGACCGTGGCTTTGAAATTGGGTGGTGGGTGGGCCTGGAGGAATTTTGCAAAGCACGGCAGAGAAAGTCTAGAGAGCCTTGAACAATCTGTGAGGAGACACATGGACGTGAAGGAGAGCTGGGGAGGGAGGAAACCTAAATTGCTGTCGAGACACCTATATCGTCAAGAGCGGGGGAAATCACAAATACTACCAGTCAAACATTCACTGCCCACTGCGGGCTAAGGAAGTGAAGCCCCCAAGTGGGGGAAGGCGCCTGACCATCAGAGGGGTAATCCTGCTGTCCCGTCATGTCACCTGGGGCAGACAACCTATGTGAACCACACTTAGGGATGGCTGCAGCACCTACCTCACAGGACTACAGGGACTAATGGGGACATGCAGACAGAGACCTCATATGGTGCCCAGCACAGGGCAGACACTGGAAAATGGGAGCCATTTTTCTCTTAGAGTATAAAAAGAAAAATGGCGGCTAGAGAGGAATGCATCCTTCCTTTCTCCCACAGGAAAGCATGTGATGAGTCTTCCCTAGGGAAGACTGAGGGTCTAAGCATAAAAGAAGGGAGGAGAGGCAGACCTGGATGTTCAGGAAACCAGTGCTACATAAATCAAAGGCAAGATCTGGGAACTCAATGGGGCTATTCCAAAATGCAAGAGACAGATGGACTGAGGCCTCGGGACGCTGCCCAAGGCAACAGAGAAAGACAAAAAGGGGACCGAGTTGTTTCTCTGGGTGACTCTGTTACTGGAAACGTGCCAACTGCAGTTTGAGAACACTGGGCAGAGATACTGTGCCCCTCTCGGTGCCAACTTGGACAGGAAGTGATGCGGCTGGGTCCCACGGTCGAGAAGCCAGCAGGAGGGGGTGACGGGGGCATCCTCAAAGAAAGACATCATTTTTAATTCTCCAGCCTGGCTTCCTACCTCAGCCTCCCCCGCTCCCCCGCCTCCCGCCCATCTCCATCCATGAAATTATAATACACAATGAGAATTAAAAAGACCACAGTTGTTTCTGCAGGGGCGAAGCAAAGCCAAATTTTGCAAAAAATCCTAGAATTTTCTACGTAGGAGGAATGACAGGTGTTTTCCTATTGTAAGAATTTTTTAGTTTTGGTGTTTCTATAAGGTTTCTGGGAGAAGACATCCCAAGGAAAGAAACAAGGCACCGAAAGCATTTGAATATCCCTTCTGTCTCTTTGCATCTGTACCCCGGACTATAAATTATAGTAGTTCATTCCCCAGGATTCTCAGTAGAGAGTTAAATGTCAGCCAGCAGGCAACTGCATAACTAAGAGGGAGAAAAAGTCACCTTAGTAATGATGAGGATAAAACCAAGCGGCGAGGAATGAAACCAGTCTCCCCTTTCCTGCCTAAGAGTTACGTTTTCTGGGGCACCTGGGTGGCTCAGTCATTAAGCGTCTGCCTTCAACTCAGGGCGTGATCCCGGAGTCCTGGGGTCGAGCCCCGCATTGGGCTCCTCCACTGGGACCCTGCTTCTTCCTCTCCCACTCCCCCTGCCTGTGTTCCCTCTCTCGCTGACTGCTTCTCTCTCTGTCAAATAAATAAATAAAATCTTAAAAAAAAAAAAAAAAAGAGTTACGTTTTCTTTCTTTCGAGAAAACCTCTTCGCACCTGCAGGAAGACACCACTTCTTGCGCTCCTTTTTGCTGGTGATAAAATGCACAGCCTCCCAGGCAGTGTGATTCAGGCACGCATGTTTATGAGCCAAGCACATGTACCCGCTGGACACAATGATGCTTTCAAAAAAGAACAAATTCAAAAGTTCTGCCAACAATCCCATTGTTTTGGATTCACCAACTGGAAAGGCATACATCTCTGCACGACATTTTCTGAATTTTGTCAAGTTGGGTAGATCTAAGGGCTCATTCTTCGCACTCCCACTATTTGTCACTCAGTGCCCTTTCCGAGTACACCCAGATGGGCAGTGATCCAAGCAGATGCATTATTTGGGTGCACATGACAACAGAACTGGATCTTTTTTTTTTTTTTTTAAAGATTTTTTATTTATTTATTTGACAGAGAGAGACAGCCAGCGAGAGAGGGAACACAAGCAGGGGGAGTGGGAGAGGAAGAAGCAGGCTCATAGAGGAGGAGCCTGACGTGGGGCTCGAACCCGGAACGCCGGGATCACGCCCTGAGCCGAAGGCAGACGCTTTAACCGCTGTGCCACCCAGGTGCCCCTCAGAACTGGATCTTATCTCTGCCCACCCGTTTTCTCTGCTCCTCAAGCTGTAAGCCTCTGCTAACCCGGGGGATAAAAAAAAAAAAAAAAAAAAAAAGCAACAGAGTAAAGGAGCTGGATGGATTATCCTCTCCTCCTTATGTTGATCCAAATCTGGAGACTCTGGGGGCGTCGGCAGGTGCATCTCCAGATCCGAAAAGCAGGATGTGCCTCATGTGCCTAGTGACTTGGTTTTGCTTTTCATCAGTATGGGAAGGAGGAGATACGGCTCGGAGACAGTAAGATAATGAACGTAGCTACCAAAACCAAATTCCAGCCTACTGTTTGAAGACGAAAACAAGATGATGGGTAGGAGCTGTTCAAAGCTCCCGGGACCTCTGCATCGGCTTTCCTCGCTCCCATCAGGAGCTAGAGATGCCACCCCGGTTCTGGCCGAGCTGGAAGACCCAGCCTCTCTTATCGGGCACGTCTCACCCAGATGATCCGGACAGCAGAACATGATCCGACGACAATGGTTCACAATTCAGAGAAGTCGTATCGTTCAGGATTAGAAGATTCTAACATTGTTTTTTTGGAGGATAAAAATACACTTGTACAAGACATTCTATCTTATATGCCTCTTCCGGGGGCATAAGAGTTTTCCTACTTTAAGTACTCAGACCGTGCTAGACACTTTAAAGGCAATGTGCGTTATTTGATCTGTTCCTTACAAAGAACTGGTAGCAAACGATCTCTGCGTTCATTCTTCACTTGAGGAAACCTAGGCTTGGAAATGTTAAACAACACGCCTGGAGTCACACACGGGCAGACCTAAACTCTGAACCCACACTCATGCTCTTCCCCCAGGATTAATGCCTATGAAATACCGTCATCAGCAACAGACTCCGAAAACAGCAAGGACTCCTCCAAATTGCCCTGGGGGCTCAACAAATTTTACTGACAAAATTAATGATGATCTCCGCTTTTTAACCACCTTTGCTCCTGCATGGGAAAACCTCACACACCCAGCTTTGCCTCTGTCTGACAAGAAGTCACAGTATCTCCCTGGAGCTGGCTTCAAAGCAGTGCAAATACTCCCAAGTGCCTTCCTCTTGGAACAGTCACACCCCTGCACCACGGACTCCAATTCCAAAATTGTTCTGACCCGCAACTGCGCAGGGCGTGATGCACTGCCCTCCGGGAGTTACCCAGCCTCCGACCACAGTCACCTCCCAGCTCCCTCCTGCAGCTGTGTAGACACTGTTCACTATCCCACAAGGGCAAGTGCGCATTCTGGCCAAGAGATGAGAAAACCACGGTGGACGGAGATGCTACCATCAGTAAGGAAATCTCTTATCTCCTCCAGAAATCTGGAAGCACATTTCTTCCTAATAAACTCAGGCAGTTTTACCCACTTTCCTCATGTTCCAAAATGAGTGATTAAGACCGTCCCAAGCTTAAGCAACAAATTATATGCTCAAGCCAAGTAGTTTGGTAATGACTTTCTAATAAGAAAGGCATCAATTATATATACAAACATTAAAAAAAATTATAAAGTAGAAGTGTTGCCAAAGACCAGGAGGAGGGAACAGAGTTCGTGTTTCATGGGGACAGAGTTTGTCTAGGAAGATGAAAAAGTTCTGGAGATGGAGGGTGGGGACGGCTGCACAGCAATGTGAATGTACGGAACGCCACTGAAATGTACACTTAAACACGGTGAAAATGGGGAAACACAGGGGCGCCTGGGTGGCTCAGTTGGTTAAGCATCTGCCTTTGGCTCAGGTCATGATCCCAGGGTCCTGGGATCGAGCTCCGCATCGGGCTCCCTGCTCAGCGGGAAGCCTGCTTCTCCCTCTCCCACTCCCCCTGCTTGTGTTCCCTCTCTCGCTGTGTGTGTCTCTGTCAAATAAATTAAAAAAAATAAAATCTAAAAAAAAAAAAAAAAAAAAAGAAAATGGGGAAACACAAGCCAAACTTACAGCAACACTCACGTGAATGCTTCTTTTTGTAGCCGCTTACTTACAAAGGGAAAGGAGGCCCTAGCACCTTCTGAAACATCGCGGGCCCATTTCAGGCACTGCATGGAAGAATTTAAATGTGAGTTTTAGGCCCAGAGCTCCTGGAAAGCAAAGATGAATGCTTCTGAGTGACTTATTACTCTGCAGAGACTATATGTCTAGGTGAAGCCAAAATCCCCCTCGCGTCCTCTGAGGAAAGGACTGACCGCTCCTTAACATTTGCGTCTCTTGCAAAATTTGTATGTTGAAGTCTTAACGCCCAACGTGATGGTGTCTGGAGGTGAGACCTTTGGGAGGTAACTGGGTTGAGGTGAGGTCATGAGGGATCAGTGCTCCTAGAAGAAGAAAGAGTGACCAGAGCCCTTCCTCTCTCCACCACACAAGGATATAGCAGGAGGCACGAGCCAGGAAGCACGCGCACACTCACTCTCACCAGCACCCACGCACGCAGCACCTTGACCTTGCACTACAGCCTTCACCACTGTGAGAAATCGCAGGGCTGCTAAGCCACCCAGTCTGGGTACTTGGTGACAGCAGCCCGAGCTAAGACGGGTGTCCTCTGTATCGTATCCGTGCTTGCACTCACGTTCAGCTGATGGCTTAACTCATGACCATCGGGAGAAAAACAGCTCCTAAAATGACTCGTGCGCAGGCACTTTGGGCACCATAGCTAAGGTGGGCATCCAGATGAGCTCTCTTCTCTTTCTTGGTGTCACGATACAATATGGCAACAGCCTGGCCCCCATGGATGGACACACACACACACACACACACACACACTCAGAGACGTGACGACTGCTTCTTCCACGTTCTGAGGTTTTTCAGACTAACGCTGAGGACAGATGCCAAAAGGTTGTCATGATTCAGAATGAAATGGTCTCCGGTTCACTGCAGTCTCTTTTCATCATCTCAGATAAAAGCTCCGCACTGAAAATCACCAAGGCTGCTGATACTGGATTTTCAACACCTGCGAATGAGCGAGGTTTCATCTCAAATGACTCTGAGTTCCCACCAACAGGCCTCTTCACCCAACTCTCCAACTTGAGAGTTTTGCTTTGTGATTACTGACCTATTTAATCATGTTCTTCCTGCCTCAAAACTAATGCTCTGACTTGTAAACCAATCTTGATCCCAAAAGTGAATAATTAAGTACTTTTTACCTGTTTTGGTATCTTGTTTCCCCCTCACTGGAAAAAAACAAAAAACAGTAAGCCTCACATTAGCAAACTCTGGGCTGAACCAACCGAGGTCAGTGTACCTCTGAGTTACATAAAATGCTGATTGGTTTCCTTGAAATTTTGCATAACTCACCTTTAAATGCCACTGCAAAACTGGTAGTTAACATCCACATCAACAATAAAATAAATAAAATAAAAACCTAATCCTCCTTATTAACAAAACAGGTTGGAAAACCCTTAGTAATGAGAGGTGTCACAACTAAAACATGAATAGCAAGTCTGTTCAACAAAACAGAAATGTCAAGAAATGGACACACACGCATGTAGGATTTAATATAGGATAAAGGTGGCATTTCCCATCAAAGGAGTAAATGGTTTATTAAGTAAAAGGTTGTGAAAACCAGCAGCCATCTAAAAAAAGCATACTGGGATCCCTACGTTGTAAAATTAATTCAAGATGGAGGAATGCGGCGCCTGGGTGGCTCAGTCGTTAAGCGTCTGCCTTCGGCTCAGGGCGTGATCCCAGAGTTCTGGGATCGAGCCCCACATCAGGCTCCTCCGCTGGGAGCCTGCTTCTTCCTTTCCCACTCCCCCTGCTGTGTTCCCTCTCTCGCTGGCTGTCTCTAATAAAGAAATAAAATCTTTAAAAAAAAAAAAAAGATGGAGGAATAACATAAATATAAAAACTGAAAGCAAAGAAGTAACAAAAGCAGCCCTGGACAATTTAAAAAAATAATTTTAGAGTAAGGATGGCCTTTTTCTCTTTATGGTATTAAATTCAAAGGCCTTAAAATAGACAGCTGCTAAAATTGTCTCCATGGAGAAATGGAACATAATCCAAGTCAAAAGCTGAACAGGACTAGGAACAGCTCCAACTCTCATCACACATGAGGGGCTCATTTCCCTCGGACATAAAGTGACATAAAGCCCAACAGCAAAGGACAGAACAGTTCATAGGGAGGTAAATACAAAGGAAAGGGCTCCTATGGACTCACGAATGGGTGCTCCACCTCCTAAGAGAAATGCAAATTAAAACCACGGGAGATACTGTTTTTCGCTTATCAGATTGGCAAAGATGAACACGTTTCATAACATACCAGGTTGGCAAGGACGTGAACGCACAGGTACTTACGTACCCTGCTGCTGAGAGGCTATCTATTAGCACAGCTTCTGTGGAAGGCATTTGGGGCAACATCTCCTCCAAGTACAAATGCCATGTATCCTTTCACCTGGTGATCCCATAGTTAGGGTTTTATCACATGGGAGCAAAATCATCTACGTGCAAAGTTATCTCTTGCAGCATTGTTGCAAATAGCAAAATCAAAAGGAAACCTATTTAACAAAACAGAGTATCTGTAAGAAGAAAATACTACATTGCCCAAGTGTTTAAAACTATAAAAATATAAGAAAAACTCTACCTATATAGAGGAATTTCAAGATGTTTGGTTATATGAAAAGAGCAAGGTGCATAACAATATGTGAAGTATCTTAAAAGGGGGGAGAATATGGCAATACACAAACACATTCACTTTTTTATTTAGTGTTTTCTACTTATGAGTATCTTTAGAAGCAAGAACACTGATTGCCTCTGAGGAGGCAGGAATTGGGAGGTTTTTCAGTGACCCTTCTATATCTTTTAAATTTGAGCCACATATTATCCATTTGAAGATTGTTTTTTAATTCCACAAAATGGTTATAAGTAAAGCTGAAGAAATTTACCAGAAAGTGGAATAAAAAGACAAAGACCTAGAAAACAGAACAGAAAAAGAAAAGAAAGTCAGAGGACTGTTTCAGAAGGACCAAATGGGAAATCAATCAAGAGAAAAGAGAGAAAGCTATCAAAGACAAGTCAAGAAGTTTTCCAGTAACTAAAAAATACATGTTTCTAGATTGGGAAGGCCACTCTGTGGCAAAAATAAATAAATAAGCAAGTAAGTAAATAAATAAATAAATAAATAAAATCAACAAAAACAGGTCAATCAATGTATCTGGGACAAAGAAAAGACCCTAAAAGCTCTTGAAGAGAAGAAGGGGGAAAAGTTCCAGCCTTCATATAAAGACGGAATTTTAGGAAGAAATCTTTTCAAAGGTCTGAGAGAAACTAATTTCTAAGCTAGAACTGCATACCTAGCTAAACTATCAAGTATGGGGTGGGAGCAGAGACAATGCAGACACGCCAAATCCCAAGAAATGTCTCTCCCCACGTAACCTTTCTCAGAAGCTGTTAGCCAGTGCCCTCCACCAAGATAAGAGGCCAAAAGAGACCACAAGGAAAGAGAACACCACAGGATCCAAGAAGGAGAAACACGGGCATCTCTGGGTTGACGCGATACTTCACAAGGAACGCTTTGAGGAGCAATGCGTCAGACAGATAGCTACCCTCAGGTTCTCAAACATAAAGAGGTTAGACTTCCATTTGGGAGTAAATCAGTTAAGAGGCGCATACAGCTAACGAACCAAACGATTATTAACTCTGGGTGAGAAGAAGCTGTATGAGGAAGGAGATGTGCAAACGACACACCTGAGCTGTGAAACTATTTCCATAGTAATACTATAAACGTTATGCATTAATCAAACAAAAAACTGTATTAAGATGATTTGAGAAAAGAGTATTGGAAGAAATTATAAGAACCATAATCTCATCTTCCACAGTATGAAGACAGGAAATAATATCCAAAATTGGCTTACCCAAGGAAGTATCCAAAATAAAGAAACAACAAAATAAACGTCTCATTTTTTTTTTAAATGTGACTAAGATCACAAAATAAAATCAAAATCCCTAGCGCTTTTGTGTTTGCTGACACCTTGTTCTTGTGAGAGGTGGAACCAGGGAGAAGTGTGGGTCTGTGTGCAGAATTTAGCGAAAAGCAACTTGAACAGGAAACTGAACTAATTTGTAAGAACTGATGACTCTAGGTAATTGGATTTTAAAAACAAATTCAAACTACAGCTCCTTCGAGTAACAAATTCAATTTGCTTACAAACTAGTTGTGTGGTTTCCAAGGAGTCCCATCTAAGGATGAGCAGCGGCCACGGGAGCAGAGAAGTCGGCACAACCCTTGGTGCCCACTCTCCTCGAGCATAGTGCCCACAGCACCACAGGCCTGCTTCCATTAGATGACTACACCCACTGGAGTCATTAACTCCAATGTGGCCAACTCAGAAACAGAAAATTCCACCAATCTTTGTAAGCCTCTATGTGACAGAACTTGCTAAGACTGCCCAAGTTAAGAAGGGATTTCTCCAAGGATTTTAAGAGCAAAGGTGAAGTTTCAGGAAGACGTTTAAGCTATGGCTTTGGGTACCCCCTAAAAGTGCCCCCATCTGGAAAGCGTGCACTAGGACAGCAGTTCTTATGTGTCCAGACTGAACAGCCTACCATTGATTTCATCCTCTGGGGTTTGGGCCAACAATTTCTTTTACTGAATTGTGGCAAGAAATTCTTCAAAGGATCTTCTGTCAGACATTAGGGTCCTCGGGTCTAAGGAGCAAGAGTTTGGGGTTGACAATAGCTTCCGAGTACATTAATACTTGCACATGTGCAATTCAATCACATAAAAGCTTATGGGGAGATAGCATATCCAAAACTGCTGGTTCAGAGGACTGGCCACACCTTTAAGCTGCACACTACCTAAAACAATGGTGCTGATCTCACGGAAGGTGAAAAGAAAGCCAGCTGTAAGCTCAGAGGAACAAGTCTCTTCCATAAACTACCTCTCCTTTGCCGAGTGGGTGTGAATTCTTACACACCATTTATGCCCAAAGGTTACTCGAAGGGTCTAATGATAAAAGGCACAGTTTTTGTCAAAAAAAAAAAAAAAAAAAAAGAACTCCCAGACAACTTTTCATCAAGTGAAGACTGGGGAGAGGGGAAAGGGGGAGAGGGGTTGGAGGATTTTACCTACATAGTGAAGGACAACTGACCATACGACTTAGCTCCTAGCATCCTGGTAGCCAGGGCGAAAAAGGAAATACGATGAGTTACACATCTTTCATAACTGGGGGAAAAAATTAAAAGTCCCTATTCATCAGGAAAATAGATGTGTTTTTTTTGTTTTTTGGGGGTTTTTTTTGTAACCAAAACATACACCTCCTTATAGAAGGGACTGTGAATGGCACAGGGAACCCTTATTAGCAGCTCACTGGACAACAAATACCTATGAAGCACCTTCTATGTTTCCAGGCTCTGTTCTAAGAGTTTGGGATATGTGAGCCAACAAACCAGATCAAGAGCCCTACCCCGGGGGAGGTCATATTCTGCCTCGGGAGACGGACAATAAACATAATAGGCGAGTTACATAATGTGCTATTATGCTACGGGAAAAAGGACAAGGAAGGTCTCAGGGGGTGAAGGGTGGCAGGAGGAGGCTAATTTCAATTCTGAACAAATAGTCAAGGGACTGAGATGGTGACATGGGAGGAAGCACTCAGCATGACCACACAGGCATGATTGAGGAAGACCAATGAGGTCAGCGCTGTCAAGCAAGGGAGGGGCGTGAGTACAGGAGAGGAAGTTCTAGACTACCAAGGGACCAGGTCAAAAGAGTCCCAGAATTCACTGTAAAACCTTTTCCTCTTATGCAAACAGGAAGCCAACAGAGGGTTTGAGCAGAGAAGGGCCATCATCTGACCTTTGTTTTTAAAGAGAACTGCTGCTGAGAATGGATCGCAAGGACGGAAGCAGGGAGACCAGTTATGAGGCTACTGTGGTAATCCCAGCGAGAGAGGGTGGTGGAAATGGGGAGGAGGAAGATTCTGGGTGAATTCCTAAGGCAGAGTCAGCAGAATTTGCTAATGAACTCAAGTGGGAGAGGACGGAGGGTGAAGACGAACACACAGTTTTAAGGTCTTGCCAACAATGGAGATAGGAAAGGCTGTGGGGAAAACAAGTTTGGGGACAAAGCAGGAATTCTGTTGTGGCCACACTGAGGTGGCCACAGGAGACATCCAGGTGGAGACGGGAGGACGCAGTTGGACATACAAGCATGGAGTTGGGTGAAAAAGGCAGAGCTGGAGAAATCAATGTGAGACTCACCAGAATATTAACAGTACCTGAAGCCGTGAGATTAGATGACATCACTGAGGGAGTGAGAGTCTAGAGAAAAGAAGAGATCAAGGACTGAGCCCTAGAGCCCTCCAAAAACCACTTACCTTAAGAAGGAGATGAAGAACCAGCAAAGGAAAGGGAAAACGAATGGCCAGTGAGCAAGGAGGAGAACAGCAAGTGTACAAAAACTTTAATACGAACATGCTTTATACTGTCCATCAATAACAGCGAAGGGTTAGCATGAAGTCAAAGTTCAGGGAAAGCACTTCTTTGAGAAGCTACAGCACAGCAGGTGCTTAGCTTCTGGCCAGTTCTGGCTGGACTACCAAGAGCTGTCAGCACCAAGGGAGGGGAGTGAAGGGAGAGCCAGAGTAGGTCACAGGCGTAGGTCAGGAGACCACAGACAGGCACACGCTCCTGGCCCAAGGAGGGTATCAGAGTTTGCACAGTGACCTGGGTCAGATGTCAAAGTAGCTCATTGGAAAATATCAACTCCAAACCCAAAGTCAGTGTGCAGTCCCTTCCCGAGCTGTTCCTGTCCATGTGCCATTTATACTGCAGCCTCCTGCCGGTTTCATCCCACTCTCAGTCCTGGGCCTGCACCGCAGACCCCACGGCACACCACCAGCCCCTTCCTCATTAGCGAATGGGCCCCGCCAGAGTCTCTTGCCTAGAGTCTGAGTACAAGGGCCAGAGACCCCAGCAACCCCTGAGCGCGCACACCGGTGAGAACGACAAGGGAGACAAAGGGCACAGAAAGGGGGTTACCCGGCTCTCCTCCTCTCTCTACGCCCCCTTCATATACATTTAAGGGTCCTCTTAAAATGTTTGAATGCACCAAGTAAGCATACGCTATGTATTTATATCCAACCTCGTTCCAGAAAGGGCTTCAGGCAACTTTCAAAACTAGCCTGAATTATATTTACCTTAATTTTAAAAAGAGAAGAAAAATATCAAATTCAGAACAAGGGAAAATACAACAGAATAGTAAAACAAAGTCTAAATTCGTTAGGAAAAATGACAATCAAGCTGTCCGTGGTTGTTTAACAGTAGGATACACATTTGGCCAACACAATAAGGAAATCACAGCTTCACCCGAGATTCATTTTGTTCAATAAATCAACATCGTCCAATATTAGGGCCTAGGGGAACTTTTCTAATGCTTCTTCATAAAAGGGCCACTGAGAGACATGAGAGAGATGTACTGTGTTAGGGTTTCCTGTGGCCATTCCTTAAACCATTCCCTATCCTTCAATAATGCGAGCTCAGGACATAACACACGCCAACTTGATAACAGAAATTACAGGGAAAGGAAAAGCAGCATCACAACTACCCAATATTTGCATGGGACTGGTGTGCAAAATCCTTTAGGATATCATAAATGGACACTATTTCTCAAAAACAAGTTTTCATTTATACTTGGGGCTGATTAAGTGTTACCCATTGAGGACTGGTCCACTTACCTTAAAAGCCAACCAATTAGAGTTAATAATACTGTGTTATTTGAAAGTTGCAGAGAGTAGGTCTTAGAAGTTCTCATCACACCAAAAGACCCATGAAAAGATGCTCAACATGACTCATCATCAGGGAAATACAAATCAAAACCACAATGAGATACCACCTCCCACCTGTCAGAATGGTAAATTCAACAATACAAGAAACAACAGGTGTTGGTGAGGATGTGGAGAAAGGGGGACCCTCGCGCACTGTTGGTAGGAATGCAAACCGGTGCAGCCACTGTGGAAAACAATGTGGAGGTTCCTCAAAAAATTAAAAATAGAAATACCCTATGATCCAGTAATCACACTACTGGGTATTTACCCAAAGGATACAAAAAACACTAATTCAAAGGGATACAAGCATCCCTGGGTTTATTGCAGCATTATTTACAACAGCCAAATTATGGAAGCAGCGCAAGTGTCCATCCACAGATGAATGGATAAAGAAAACGGGTACATACACACAGCGGAATATTACTCAGCCATACAAAAGAATGAAATCTTGCCATTTGTAACAACACGGATGGATCCAGGGAGTATCATGCTCAGTGAAATAAGGGTCAGAGAAAGACAAATCCCCCACGATTTCACTCATATGTGGAGTTTAAGAAACAAATGCACAAAGGAAAAAAAAACAGACAAATCAAGACACAGACTCTTAACTATAGAGAACAGACAGATGGCTACCAGAGGGGAGGTGGGCAGGGCGATGGGTGAAATCGGTCAAGGGGATTAAAGAGTCTATTTATCATGATGAGCACTGAGTAATGTACAGGATTGCCGAATCACTGTATTGTACACCTGAAACTACTCTAACACGGTATGTTAACTAACCAGAACTAAAATAAAAAACTTTAATAAAAAAATAAAAGTTCTCATCACAAGGAAAAAAACTTTGTAACTATGTGTGGTGATGGATGCTAACTAGAGTTATTGTGGTGATCATTTTGCACAATATACAAATATTGAATCATTATATTACACGGCTAAAATTAACATAACGCTTATGTCAATTATATCTCACATTTTTTAAAAATCAATCAGAAGAAATCTCAGCATTCTCATAAAAATTACAGAAACTAAGGATGCCCGGGTGGCTCAGTCGGTTAAGCAGCTGACTCTTGATTTTGGCTCAGGTCATGATCTCAGGGTCATGAGACTGAGCCCCGTGTGTGGTTCCCTACTCACCAGAGATTCTCTCTCTCTCCCTCTCTTTCTGCCCCTCCCCCACAACTCATGCACATATTCTCTCTCTAAAATAAATAAATCTTTAAAAATTTTTTCTTATTTAAATTCAATTAATTAACACATAGTGTATTATTAGTCTCAGAGGTAGAAGTCCGTGATTCCTCAGTTGCATAGAACACCTAGTGCTCATTACATCACATGCCCTCCTTAATGCCCATCACCCAGGTACCCCATCCCCCACCCACCTCCCCTCCAGCAACCCTCAGTTTGATGCCTAGAGGTAAGAGTCTCTTATGGTTTGACAAAATCAGAGAGGGAGACAAATCATAATAGCCTCTTAATAGGAAATGAATAAATCTTTAAAAAAAAATAAAGCAACTATGCAAGACTCTTGCCTAAACAGATGGTCCCCGCTCCACAAAAGGCTGTGAGGGTGAAGCTGTAAGAATGGTCAAGATTCCCTGCCTGCCCCTCAAAAAGGGCTCTAAACCTCCCCAACATGGAGATGGGAGAATAACCACTCAAGGCACTGAAGTTTTATATCTCATAGTAAGTACAATTGCAATTTGCCATCTTTCTTCAAAGGGTTCTGATTTTGTCCTTTTTCAACACTAAGGCAGAAATTCTCCAGTAAGGATATTAGCAACAGCTCAGCAATTTCACTTTTGAAAGAAAAATACCAGGACAGATTCACTAAGCCCTAATAAATTTCAGTTTTTCCAAAAGGCTCATCTCTATTATTCCCTTTACAGTGTCATCCGCCTTTGAGTGGCTGCCAAAACCATATTAATTCAGGCAATTAAACCAAAGACAATCGACCAGTAAGATAGCAATAACACAAAGAAAATCAGGATATAAAAGTTGAGAGACTAAGAAAAATAATTTCTTGCTTAAATTCAGATCTAGACCCTTAAGAAACAATGAGTGGAAAGTTACCAAATTGTGGGTATGGCTCTCCAACTCATAAAAGATTAATCAGTCCTGTATAAAAACTAGACCCTGTTTTCCATATGTAGGCAAATTTCTGAAGCATAACTTCTTCAAAACAAACCCCAAAATACAGATGTAATCAATCTAAATGCTGTTTCTGAATCAGCATCCAGGCCATTAAACCTCTTAGAATTAAATATAGTTTTCCATTGTGGTAGATTATACTGTTGTTTCAATTATCTGCTGCCCTCCCTATAAAAGGAACAGACTTCCCATTGTCATGTGACTTACAGTGTCTCCAGATGGAAGAATTTATACATTTCCCTACTCCGCTGTTGGGAGGCTTAGCCATGTGACTTGCCAGAGCCAACCGAATGTGAGAAGCGACAAACACATAAACAGAAGCATTAAGAGCCGTGAATGGATGGGTCATTCCCTTTCTCACCCGCTACCATGTCCCAGAGCGGGGTTGCTTGTTCAACCTGGATCTGGAGCTAGAATAAGAAGACCTTTGGAGCAGAGCCACAGCTGTCATGTAATGTGAACAAGAAATTAAAACGTTGTTTTAGGTCACTGAGCATCATGTAGCCTAAGCTGAAAGATGAAATCATCACTTCTTTAAGAAAAAAAATGTTTTAATGATCAGTGGAATAATTAATACCTTAGCACAACTTAATGAATGCAGAAAGACATGTAGGTCTTACCGCCAGTGAATTTCCATACTAACAATCTGCATAACATGCATATTAAACTGAAAATAGTGTCTTTTTCTAATTAAAGTTTTTACCTTATAAATATGTGCTTTAGAAAGAGAAGGAAAACCCAAGTTACTTGTTTGACTGACCTTTAGAAGACCTTGTTGGGAACAACGGTAGGTTCAAAGAAGATAAGGTTCAACAGCTCACCCTTCCATAGGCATGTATTTAATCTCTACCTGATGGGGGGATAAAACAAGAATCAAGGTTATAAACTTAACCGGCAAACCAGTCTCCCAGTAAAACAAGGAAATGGAATTGTCTAGGATTTTATGGGCGTAGAAATCAATCCCCCCAAAGATCCAGGTTCATTTTAGCCTTTTTGTATTAGCCTCTGCCTGGATATCTTACCAATATGAATATCTCATGATGCAAATAGTTTTTTAAAAGAACAATTAAAACATAACTTGTTGTAAATTACTAGATCTCTCAAACTGTTTTCTAGAAGCCAAAGAAAAACAGTGCTTAAAGGTTCTTCTCATAGCTACTCTGATGAAAACATACAGCAATTCTTTTAAAAACTTCACTGCTAAAAGAAAAATTCAGCACCATCTCTTGTACATTTGTGATGGGGTTTTGGCAAGCTGGATGCCCAGAGAAACTCCTAATACTTACCAGGACTAAGCTGATCGTAGAGAGTGGTAAAGAGATCATGCTATACTCTGCCTTGAAAAGTCCTGAATCTGGGGGCCATGGTTCCCTCTAGCATGGTTAGCAAGTCCACAGGAAGGCTATTCACACTGCTAAATTCAAATCAAGTTAGAAACACTATTTCCTACTATTGGACAGAAAGTTATATCCAGAAGGTGTGAATCTTCATGCATGTGGGAAACTACTCCATAATCCCCAAATGATACAAGGTAACTGGTCCCTCTGCAAGTCTGGTTTGTGAGGGCTCTTGATAAAGCTTAGTTAGGAAGACTTTGCAAAATATCAGGGTCCAGCTGCTGGGGTGTCCGTCTGGAAGCAAATGTGAGTCTGATTTGGTTGTGAGGTAGCAAAGAATTTCCTGGGGACTCTTTTTCCCTGCTCCAAATTGGGGCTAGAAAAGACTGGAGGGAGCAGACATTCAGCACCATTTTCTTCCCACACACATTTCCCTTTTAGAAAAATCCACCCATCCTTACCCTTGGCTACTCTGTGTTTACTACACAATCCCAGCCTCCCTGGCCATAGCTGACGGGATTACAAAATGATTCCTATTCCAGGGACGGAGGGTGGGGGAAGGTATAGGGTAAGTCCATCAGCAAGGAGGGAAAGGGGGCTAGAGCAGGGAGGCTAGAGATAGGAGTCATGATAAGCAAGGGCTGGGCTGCCATTTTCTACTACATGTGAGCTGAAGCAGAGAAAGGTGGTCTGTAGAGAAAAGCCAAAGTATGGTACAAATGCTGGAGACAAGATACCATGAATGCCCAACAGGAATCAACTCCAGGTCCTAACTCCCAGGAGGACTGGCTGGGCTCCTATGTTCTGGTTGGTTCCCCAACCAACTCCTTGTTGATGCTGGTTTGTCTAAGCCAGTTTAAATGTGCTTCTCTTTTTACACAGCCAATAATCTTGTTTTATTATCAATCTTGGCTTATTTATTTTTAAATGTTTGATCTTAAGAAACTTTTAAAAATAGGGAATAACACACATATAGTAAAATTATAAATCTTAAATATTTATCATGAGGAATTCTTACAAATGAACATATTCATGTCATCAGCAACTAGGTCAAAGCCAGAGACCCTCATCGGGACCCCAGAAGTCTCCCATGTCCTTTCCCAGTCAATATACCCCGACCCCAAACCCCTTACCCTATTCTTCTATTCACCATGGATTATTCTTGCCTCTTTTTGAGCTTCACATAAAAGAAATCAACAATATGTACACTTTTGGCTTCTTTTACTCAATATAGTATCTATAATATTACTCAATATAACATCTCAATATTCATGGGGTTTTTTTTTGTAGTACTTTGTTCTTTTTTTATTGCTGTGCAATATTTCATGCATAATCCTGCCACGATTTATTTACCCATTCACGGCCATTTGGACTGTTTCTCTTAGGTTTCTATCATTCTTTTATGAGCCGTCTTGCAAACACTTCCGATACACATACACACTCATTCCTGTTGGGCACACAGATCTAGGAGTATAATTACTGACTCATAGACTATGTATTTGTCTAGCTTCGTAAGTCCAAAGTAATCGAACCAATTTATACTTCCACTGGCAGTTAATGAGAGTTTGAGCTTGTCCTGTCTCCATTAATACTCGGTTATCAGGGTTGGTTTGTTTGTTTTTTTAAATTTGAGCCATTTGAATATGTGTTGGTATTTTATAGTAGTTTTAATGTGCATTTTCCAGATGACCGGTGATATTGAATGCCCTCTGCTCATTTTCAAAGTGAGGTTTTGGTCTCCTTGTTGATTTGTAGCTGTTCCTGACATATTCTGGACAAGCTGCTTATTGGATATATGACAAATACCTTCTACTTCGTGACCTGCCTTTCCACCCTTCATTTATACCGCTAAATTAAAGTTCTTCATTTTAATGAACACAAGAAAAGGCAAAACAGTACATGTTGCTGTGAGAAAAAGACCCAACCTCTGGGTCCACACAGTCACTGATTTAAGAAGAGGTAAGCAGTCAACTGAATGGGACCCAGCCTTTGCCTGGGTCTTGGACTATAAATACAATGTTACTCTCCTCAATCCCCTAAAGCTTCAGATACAATGAACCACCGATTTAACAACCAGTAGTGTGCCCACAATTTATCAAGAATATTTATGCATTACATCCTAGAAACATTATTCTAAATGATGAATGGTTTGCACCACCAGCCCTTGGCAGTCCCATAACGTGTTTCCAGCACAGCTCAGCATTTGTATGGAGGTCATTCCCAGAAGAGATATGCACAGCACCAACCTGGGGTCCCAGGAACGTATCTCATCTCTCCCCATCCCAGTGCCTGCAGAGACAAGTACCCCAACCTCAATAACCAATGGTAATTACCAGGAACCCTACATAACCACTGAGTGAGTTCCCTTGGCTGGGACAGCAGGCGGAGCAAGAGGCTTCCTGAGTGATCCAGATTTCAACGAAGCTCAGGCAAGGCTCGCATGCCCATTACCTCGTTGATCACCTCGGCTCCTCTATACCAGACCTCTTGTTACCCCCGTTACAGGCAGAGGCAGATGCTCCTGCTCAGCCAAAATTGAGGAAGACCTTGCAGAAAGGAGAGAAGGGTGATGGTACTTCTCGGAGCTGGGGTCCCTGAGCCTGCCTCTGCCCTTTTACTTGCTCCCAAGGTTCTTTGATCCACTGTGTGCTACCTGGGATCATAACCCTTTCTCTACTCCTCTGGCCCCGAGCAAACAGGACAGGTCTTTTGAGATGTTCTCCCAGGGAGTTTTATAGTCAGGAAACACTGTATCTTAGACCTTCCTTCCTTTATATTCCCTCCCTACTCCCTCTGCCCTGCCTCCCCTCCCCACCCCCCACCCAAGACACACTTAAACACTATGGCAAAATGATATTGTTTCTTTTCAGACACAAGGAGGCAAAGCAAACAGACACCTGACTGGAAGCGTAAGAGTTGAGACCCTAGAGCCCAGGCTCCTGACCACTGCTCTGTCCAATCAGATCCATTCAATCCGACCAGTTCAAAAATAAAGTTAAGAAACAGGGAAGAAGCGTGGGGGTGGGGGGTGGAGAAAAAGCTGCCCTGGGCCATTGAGGGTCAAGGAGAGAAAAAGAGATATTGAGGAGGAAGTACAGTTTCCATGGACTCAGCACCCCGGCCAGCCTGGGGTTGGTTCTGCGGGGAACGGCTCAAAGTCAGGACTCACATCTGATCAACAGGGAAGCATGGCTCTTTGGTCAAAGTGGATGTGAGGCCAGAGGCTCCGAACACGTTTTCTTTGAAAGAGAAAGTTCCCAAGGAAACTGAACCATATAAATATCAAGCCCTGAAGCAGTATTTCCCCACTTGTTGGCGAAGCTGATGGACAGGAAAGAATGACATTTTCCCCCCATTGTAGTAAAGCTACTTTCTTCAGTGGTTCTGGGCTGGCTCGAGGTCCCCCAGGTCTTCTTACTCATTCTGGACTTGGAGAGCTGCGCCGCTGGCACGCCCAGCCCAGCAGCACCCAGCCCAGACACAGGAGCTCGCTGTTTCTGCGTGAGAGATACTGTTCTCCGGAAGGTGTGAAACAGCTTTATGAGCACATGGCTTTTCATTAAAGGAAAACAAAGGCCTTCCAATTAGGCTCTCCCAGTTTCCCGTGATTATCCAAACAGTAGCCCTTTGTTCCTGGGCTGGGGGGGGGGTGCTGGCTAAAATAACCTAAAAACAAACAAAAGGGACAGCTCTCTTTCTCTATTAACCTCAAAATTGATTAGAACTCTCCTGGGGGCACCTGGGTGGCTCAGTGGGTTGCGTGTCTGACCCTTGCTTCTGGCTCAGGGCCTGATCTCAGGGTCCACGACGGGCTCCATGCTGAGCGTGGAGTGTGCTTGGGGTTCTCTCCCTCCCTCCCTCTCTGCTCCTCCCCCTCCTCGCTCGCTCTCTCTCCCTAAAAAATAAATAAATAAATGAAACTTAAAAAATAATAATAAATAAAAATAAAACTCTGTTGAAAAGGGGAAAATAACCTATGGAAAGCTGTGTGCTGCCACCTAAACATTTGAGTCGTTCCCCAGAAGAGGGGATAGGAAGTCCTCCATCTTCGAGCATCTCACCTCTTCCTTTTGCTACTGCCTTTTCCCCTACTTCGGTTCTGTCCTACTCTGTGCTTCTCATCTCTATTTTGTGTTGAACTGGCTGCTTGTTTTTCATATTGAAGAGATCACATGGCCCCGAGAGCCAAAAATAAATGGAAATTGAATACAAAAATAAATAAAACTCTCCTGACAAAACAGAGTCCATTGAACTTGGGGAGGGTAACTTGTGGTATCCTCATGGCCCCAAGTTCGTTGTCTCTCTCTCTCTCTCTCTCACTCTCTCTCTCTCTCTCTCACACACACACACACACACACACACACACACACAAGGGAAAGGTGTGTGGAGAGGAGCGGTAGGGAACCAAACAGGAATCAGATGCATGCCGGGCAGGCGGGTGGGGGGGGTGTGTGCACCAAATCTTGTTAGGACAAATCTCTTTACAACCAAAAGTCTTCAACTGCAGCTGATGGAAGCATGGGACTCCTTATCACCTAAAGGATAAATAAGTTACCACACAGCGAGGCCCTAACCACTGCGACAGGTGATGAATCGGTACCTTCAAGCAGATCTGGCAGCTTCGGTATGTGATGAATATAATTACGCAAAGTCATCAACAAAATATTTTTGAATGCCTACAAAGCATAACCTAGTCATTCCCCTGCTACTTCGCCACTCCGCAAACAGCCCCCGCTGCTCCTCAAGCCAGTGCCTCCCACCCATGGCAGCTCTCAGCACGAGGAACGACTCTCAGGTCTCAGTCTAGAGCCACAAGACTCCCTTCCTCCCCCCAACAAAAACATATCAGAGCATGACCTCACATGACTTCGTGAGAGGATTAGTCTTGAATTCCCTCCACTTAAAAAAAAAAAAATTTTTTTTTAACAATATACAAAAATTTCCATAGCTGTAAACTATTTGAATTGTTTCTCCTAATTGCTACCGAAACCCTGCCTGGGCTAAGAAACTGAGTTCTAGGAAGGAAGCTTCCATCATTTCTCTTCTAACCTCCTCTCCTTGATAGAGATCCTACAAACTCTCCCCCAACTTCTGACCCATGTCTCTGAAAGGGGATCAAAGAGTGGGGTCCCTGGAGGCAGAGAAATCTTACTCTGCTCTCAAGGTCAGAAGCCCTGGTTATCTAAAGACCCTTGAGGCTATGCCACCCAGGATTTAATCTTGCCACCAACAGGCCAAACGGTACCCACAAATACCTTAAAGGTACTGAGGACAAACAGGGCCTCTCCCTTGATCAGCAACACCCCTGGTGCTATGTAAAGGGGGAGAGAACATTTGCACGAAGTACAAAGCTGGGCTGCATTCCTGAAGAGGCATACAAGAGGCAAGAAGAGACAACTGAGAAGATAAAACAGGGCCCTTAAAGTAGAAGCTGAAGGATGAAATTTCAAGGGGAAATAAATCAGAAACAAACTCAAGCACATCAAATCACATATTAAGTTTCATCAAAACGACTCATTTCACTTTCTAAAAAATGGCAAAAACTTAGCACTGCCACTCAATCTACACGATATTCAACGTATCCCTGTGAGTATAATCCCCTTCTTTTCTTCCTTTAAAAAAACTATGCACCAAGAGCTCAAATTTTCTTCTGCACTTTCTTGTGGAAATGTAATTCCTGGGCAACTATAGAGCATGACTTAGACACATTCTCCTACAAAAATGTCACAGTAAATGCCAAAAATCAGTAGATCGACTTAACAAATCAGCAAAGTTCAAACAGTAAGATGGCACGAGCAGAATTTCGGCTTTCAAATATACCGAAAGCCTTAATGCTCAGAACCAGTAGAGTTTATTCATAAAGTTTTGTTAACTTTTACTAATAGTCAATCTCTTGACAAGCGTCTCCTACCAAATTAAAAGAGAAGAATCCCACGAGAACTGAATTTTATAGCCTGGAGAAACAGAAAAGCTAGGCCGGTTAAAAAGCTGGCATAAAATCTCTAGATGAATTCTTCAGACCAGTGGAAGGTGCTGTATCTCGCTATGCTGTAAGATATGTTATAGCGTCTGTTACATGAGCCCTTTTCTGGGATGCACATCTTCATCGGTCTGGGGAATTCGAGAGTACGTATTGATCCAACTGGCTAAAATAAGACAAAGGGGAGGAACAAGCATTAGAGGGAGTCGAACTCACACAGCACTGCGGGGAATACATGTGGATACAACCGCTCCGGCAATCTCTACCACGGCAGAATCGTGCACGGTCCGGCCACCAACTCTGCTCCCAGACATGCATCCAACACAACTGTCTACACAGGCTCGCCGGAACACATGCACAGACTTGTCCGTGCCAGCGCTGTCCGGGCTGGTCCCAAAAGGGAAACAGCCCAATGCAGGTCTCCGGGAGGAGGGGTCAACGGTGGTGTATTCACACCATGGAACCCAAGAAAACAATGAAAGGAACAATCCAGAGCCACATAAAACAACATGGAGCAATCTTGCGAATATAACACGGAGTGAAAAGCAGCCAGGCACAAAAGGGTACACACACTGCGATTCCATGTATTAACATTCAAACACTGACAAAAGTGACCTCGGACATGAGATGGATACCCCAGGGGTATGATACAAAGATGATCAGCTGGGCTCCACAGCTCTGTGTGGGGGAAGGGAGATGAGCAAGCGTTTGGCAGAAAAGGGACTTATAGCATCACGTAAGAGGGACAATCAGGCTCCCCGCTGAGCACAGACCCAGACTCAGGACCCGATCTCACGACCCTGAGATCACGACCTGAGCAGAAATCAAGAGTTGGAGGCATAACGGACTGAGCCACCCAGGCGCCCTTAAAAAGGGCTACTCTTAAGCAATTACTTTGCTAGGAAAGAGCAGTTCTGTTGAGAAGAAGGAGAGAAGAGAAGGAGAGGGGGCAAGTGGGGGAGATAGAGAGGGAGAGAGACAGACAAAGAGGGAGGATGAATTCAGATTGATTTCTACCTTTGCTCTAATTATTTTTTCATATTTTCCCCAAGGTCAACAGGTGAACAAGTCAGAATTACCAACAGAAATCTGAACAAATTCAGCCAAAAATATAATGCAGATATCAACACATTTACACTCTTACCTCTAATCAAGCCAAAAATTATATAAAAAGCAGTTTTATCTGCAATACACAACAACACAAACCAAAAATAATAGAGGTTCTTGTGTGCTTCTCAGGAGATCAGATAATTATAAAAGGGGATTAGTATGTCTTCTGAGTGTTAAACTAAGCCCCACTGCTCAATTCCATTAACTAATTAAAAAAAAGAAGAAAAAAAAAGCCTTCCAACAGAGCTACAGGGTTCCGGACACTGTCTGAATATATAACTGTTTCCAATTAACTGATTGCTTCTGTAATGAAAAAAGCATGAGGATACTTAGTTCTGATAGGTTCTTCTGGTATATGTATCCATACACAAATACACAACTCAACAGTGTATCTGTTCTAAGATTCTTCATCAGTGAGAAAGCATTCACACTTGAAACATAAAGCTCAAGGAAGAAAAAGGCTAACAGGTATCAGAATTTAAAAGCCAAAGAGAAAATAAAAACTGCTGGATTAGGTCACTTGCTGTGAGCATCAGGGGACACGCTAGCAAGCAATTCACACGTCTAGTGACTGAAGTGTTTTAATGAGAGCCTCTCTGTTTGGTCTCCTCTTAGTTCTGTTCTTTTCCACTGCTCAAACACACACACACACACACACACACACACACACACACACACTCAACAAATCTCATTTCTCCATGGCCTTGTCAAGTATGGAATGCTTTATTTAAAAGTATAAAGGTTACTGAAAAGAGAGAACTAAAAATAACAAGATAAAAATAATGGGATATCTAATAAAATTGGGAGGCAGAGGGGAGAGGAAGAGAGGAGAGGTGGGGGTAATATTAATTCCCTTTCTTCCTTAGCAGGGAATGAATGGATGCTGCCAAATTTGTTGAAATCAAGGGTACAATATGGCAGTTTCTTAATAAGAAGAAGGCTGCAAATCTGCTGACACTCTCCCCACTGAGTGGGAGGTCCATGTCCCCTCTCCTTGAATCTGAGCAGGCTTTGTGACGAACCCAATCAATAGAGTTTGGTCATATAATCTGAGGCTAGGTCATAAAAGGCCAGGAAGCTTCCAACTGGCTCTCCTGGGGCACTCTAGCTCAAATTAATTGTATTTGTCCAACTGGAGAGTATTTGGGGATGAGACTGACATTTTAATTGGTGAACTCTGGGTAAAGCAGATTGTTCTCCATAATGTGGGTGGGCCCCATCCAATCAGTTGATGGTCTGGATAGGACAAAAAGATCAGCTTCCCCATACAAGAGACAGTTCTCCAGCAGACTGGCTTTGGTCTTCATCTGCACCACTGGCTCTCCTGGGTCTCCAGTCTGCTGGCCCACACTGCAGACTTTGGACTCACCAGCCTCCATAATCACATGAGCCAGCTTCTTAAAATACATCTCCTTCTATAAAAATACATACACCCTGTTTGTTCTGTTTCTCTAGAGAACACTGACTAATACACGAGGGAAACTGATGGCCATGTGAGTAGTCCGACTACCCGGGGCTGAAGGAGCCCTGTGTATTAGATACTCCAGTCAGCAGTCAACACTGAGCTCAGCCTCCCAGCCATCCCTGCCAAGGCATGGGGCATGGCAGCAAAGCCTTCTCGGACCCTCCAGACTAGCCCGGTCACCAGGTGCATACGACACAGAGACCTCACCACCACAGGGAGAAGCAGCCAGCCCCTGCCTGAATCCCCGACCCACGGAATCCATAATACCATGAAACAAGTGTTTAAGGCACTAAAGTCTGAGTTCATTTGCTTAACGACAACCATCAAAAGAAGTAAAAACAGAAAGGGTTAACAGTAATACCCGGTAAAAGACTGTAGCTGAGCAGGGGTCAGAAAGGAGGGATGGGTTTTAGTTTACATTTTAAATGCTCCTTTGTTGTTTGCATTATTCTATGTACAAATACTATTTCAGAAATTTAAACAATTAAAAATTAAAGCAACAACAGTGAATGTGTTTAGCATTTACGGTGTACCAGGTAGTCTTTAAAGTGCTCTCTATGGTTTTGGTCTTTGTTTTAAAAGATTTATTTATTTATTGGGGGGGAGGAGCAGAAGGAGGGGAAGAGAATCCCAAGCAGACTCCGCGCTGAGCACAGAGCCTGATGCAGGGCTCAATCCCAGCACCCCGAGATCATGACCTCAGCCGAAATCAAGAGTTGGACATTCCGAAATCCAAAGCTGGAGCCACTCCAGTGCCCCTCTATCATTTTAACTCACTCACTCCCCAGGTAACTCCATGAAGGGAGTGCTTCTCTTATCCCTTTTTATAAATGGGAAACTGAATCACAGAGAGGTTCAGTAACTGTGCCAAAGGTCACACAGCAAGCAGCACAACCTATATTCAAATCAGCCAGTCTGGGTCCGGGTCCGGAGCTACAACATTTCCACAAAGATAACCAGGCTGGCTCAGGCAGCTAGAAGCCACTGGACAGACAGCATAAGCTCAAGCTGCCATTCACCTGGGCCTACAAGTATGTGACCAAATCAGAGTGCCCTCCTTGCTGCTTTAAAAGCTGTGCCCTAAAATGCAATGCCCTTTGCTGTAATCCCCACCTGTATACATTTTTCAAGGCCCAATCTCCTTAAATATCACACACACCTCTCAGCATTAATTTTTCCACCACCTTGCATTTCCAGAATGAGCCATTAATAGCAGATATTTTCATCCTTCTGCCTCCCACTACAATTCTGTATCTTTCTATCTCCCCACTTGCTGTGAACTCTGCGAGGGTCTAAGTCTCTGAATGTCCCTACCAAGCCTTGCATAAAACAGGAATGTCATTAGTATTTACTAAAGGTAAATCGATAATTGGCTTATTCTGCATGCAAGTTGGTGGAGCAGTCATTACCTTAGAGAAGTTTTTGCTGCATTTTAGTTGAGAGGGAAGAGTGAGTTCAGAACCATAACTAGGTAAAGACGCAGTGCACTGTGAGGTAATCTTCGGCAAGTGTTCAGAATGAAACCCCAGGATGCTGACTTGAAAGTAAAAAAGTTCTCTCCCAGAAAGTGCTAATTACTTTTTCTGCCTTTATATTAGTTCACCAATTTTCACTATATTCCAGAGAAAGAATAAAAAAAGAAGACCAGCATCATTTCCGCTGTCCAGAATAGCCCATGCACCATTCATCTTTCCTCTTGAGATAACTCAGTGCTATCTTCTTCGGAGATCATCTGTTCCCTCGCCAATTTCTAAGGATCCCTAAAGGCTCAGCTTAAGTCTTACTTTTCAGGGAAGCCGATCCTAACCATTCAGGCAAGAAAGACCTTTTTTGACTCGGAACTCATAGAAGCATTCAATATCTGGTAAATGAACTAAACACTCATTTGTCATATGTAAGGATTCTGCCTAGCTGGCATTCTTCATTTTTTTTTTTAAGATTTTATTTATTCATTTGAGGGAGAGAGGGAGAGAGAGAGCACAGAGGGAGAGGGAGAAGCAGTCTCCCTGCTGAGCAAGGAGCCCCAACATGGGGCTCGATCCCAGGAGCCCAGGACCATGACCCGAGCCAGAGATGGATACTCAACTGACTGAGTCGCCTGGCACCCCATTCTTAATTTTTATACATAATTTCTGGAAAACCAGCTACTTAATGGTATGATTCCTCTTGTACTCCCTAAAACGCCTAGCTTAGTATCTTGGCAAAAAGCATCATATAAAGAAAAATTGAATGTGACTGGCAAATGAAATTACAATAGTCCTATTTACACTATTTAAAAAGCAGGTATCAGGGTCAACTTCACCGTTACTTTGAGAGTCCCATTTTAAACCAACTGGGCACCTTTTTATAGGTAACATATTAGCAACTTAAAGGTTACTTTAATCAGTTCTGTACTAGATTCAGGGACAGCTGGGTTCTGCAGGTGGTAGTTTAACAACACAGATCCAGAGCCATAAAAAAACAAAGACTGTACTTTACGAAATGATCCCCAAAAGGGGGAAAAATTAATGCACAAAGATGGTTTCTTTAGCAATACATATACAACTCCAAAAAATTAACACTCATTTCTAATGCTGGGGGGATTATTAAATGGAAGCCTGTCCATGGGATTGTAGATGTGTGCAGAATTTAGAAAGTCATGGAGATTGAAACAATATTAAGACATACTGTCAAGACAAACAAAATACCAAATTGACCATTATGACTTCATAAAAACAGGAGCAGACGTGGAAAAGCACTAGAAGTGAACACAACTGAAATAATCCACCTGCTGGAATGGGGCAAATACGGGTCACCTTTTGTCCATTTGTGAAACTCTGTAGATTTACTGCTTTTGCAGTTTAAAACAGGACAGAACTCTCACATGCTGCTAGTAGAAGTAGTAACTATACAAGCGCTTTGGAATCCGTTTGACAGGATCTTCTAAACTGAACAGTCTAGAACTCAGCAATTCTACTCCTAAGTATATGCCCTAAGCAAACTGTACAGGTGTATCAAGAGGTGCGCTCGAGGTTCACGGTCGCGCTACTGGCCAGGGACAAAATGTGGAAATCACTCAAACGCTCATCAACCCTAGAATGCATAGATAATTTGGGGCACAGTCACACAGGGGAATATTGGACAGCAAAGATAATGACTGAATTAGAGACACACACAACATGCTAAATCTCATCGGTGTGATTCTGAGAGAAAGAAGCCAGACTGAAAAACAAACAAACAAACAAACAAAAAACATGTACTAGAGGATACCATGCCCATAGAGAATGAAAACAGGCAAAACGGACTGGGACAGTGGTTACCCTGGGAAGAAAAAGTAATGGGAAAAGAGTCTGGCAACATTCTGTGTCTTGATTTCCGTGCGAGTTACAAGTTTACCTTCACTGCTCCTTGAATTTCCTCCAGCTACACCCCTACCTCTTCTTCTTCTTCTTCTTCCTCCCCCTCCCCCTCCTCCCCCTTCCCCTCCTTCTCCCCCTCCCCGTCCCCCTCGGACTGGGGGGGTTAATACAAGAGCACATCAGCTCACAGCACTATTTGTGAGCAAATGCTGACAGTCACAAAATGAATCTAGGTCTTGACTGTATCGATTCTAGTGGCCATTTGCCTGTGGTTTCTTTCTTCCGGGCCAGTTTGGATGATTTAAAACAAAACTATTTTTAAAAGATTGCTTCTTTTCCGCTCTATCATCTTTCCCCCCTGAAATACACATACACAAAACAGAACTCGCTTTTGCTGAGGTGGAACCTTAACTAGAGGGGTTTGTGAACTTGACAAAGTACCCCAAAGCACCCCTGTGTCCCCCAGGGGATAAAATGCATCCCTCTTGCGAGTGTCTTTGAAGGAGGCCATCATTCCCCACCAGTGATTCTCCTGCATCCTTAGACACTAATCTCACCACAGGACAGCCCTGCTTAAATGTTCTTCCCTCTTCCCCCAAATCCATTAACTGCAAAAGGTCCAAAGTTAATAATCTCTCAGTTTCTACGTCAATCTCTACCTTGGGAAAGCCTCACCTTAAAATGAAGGAGGGAGGCTGGGGGAGGGTGAGATGAGGAATGACAGCTAATGGGGACGAGGTTTCTTTTGAGGGTAATGAAAATGTTCTGGAATTAGTAGTGATAACGGTATAACTTTGTGAACATACTAAAAACCATGGAAATGAGTACTAAAAGAATAAATTTATGGCATGTTTACTATATCTCCATTTTTTAAATAAATACAACGCGGGAGCGCCCCACTTTTTAGAGCAAGTTGAATGAAAAGAACAATTAGCAGACGAACATCTAAGCACCACCTAAAAATCAAGTTGGCTAAACCCACGAATTTAAAAAGAGGAAGCAGGTTCTGATTTCCATCCAACTCAGAGATGCAGGGAATCGAGGGGAGACAAGAAACTGCACAATTACACATGCGGATGATTACCCTTCCTTGTTAGTCTCAGGGCTGTCTTGCTGATGTATTTCCTTAATTAACACGAGACGACCTCGCAGAGATGAGGTGCAAACAGCGGAGCACTGGGGGACGCCACAGATTGTTTTTAACGCTAACTGGGCCAAAGCCCTCACCCATCACCCCGGTGCAGAGCCGCTCCCGCCGACCCGCAGGACCCACAGAGAGGGGCTGCCTCCGAAAGTTTCCCGGGGACCCAGGTGGAGGGGCGAGGGGTAGGGAGTGAGCAAGGGGCGGTGGCTGCCCTGAGCACAGAATTCCGTAAGTTTCTGCCGAAGTGGCCCAGTAGAGGGGACGTCGGGGACCAAGTCCGCTCAAGGGCACTCGCACCCTCCGCCGACCTGACGCCGCGGATCACCCAGAAGCCCACGCCGCGCTGGCCGGGGTCGCGTCCCGGAGGCCCCGGCTCCCCCGCCCTTCCCCCACCTCCCGACCCCTCCGACCCCGGCCCGAGCCATCTCCGAGTCGGCTGAGAGCGACCGAGGCCACCTGCCGCTCTGGGACACAGAGATAAAGAGGTCGACCGCCACTCCCCCTGTGGAGCGCAGCCGAGAACTTCACCCGGTGACGCCGCGGGGAGGGTCCGGCACCCCGCCCCGGGCTAGTACCGGGCCCGAGGGTACCCTAGCGTGGCGCGCCCGCACCCTCCCGTCCCCGGCCCGGACTTTCCCGCTGCCCCGACCCGCCGAGCCGCGCGGCCGCAGCGCGCGCCAAAGCCCGGCGGCCGCGGGGCCGCCACCTCTCTCGGACCCCGTCCGTAGGCCCACCCCGAGGCCGCCGGGGGAGGCAGGACGAGCGCGAGCCAGCGGGGCTGCCCTCAGCCCCCGCCACGGCCGCCCTGCGCCTCCCACGCACGCCAAGTTGGCCGGCCCGCGCCAGGGGTCGGGGTCCGGACGCCCCGCGCCCACCCCGCCTGACACAGGGCGCGCCACCGCCCCAGCTCACTCACCTCCAGGCGCCCTCCTCAACCTGCGGCGTCCGGCCGGCCGCGGCTCCCGGACCTCGGAGGAGGGGGCGGGGCGGGGAGGGCGGAGCCGATCCGGCGTGCAAGCGCCAGAATTAAACCCCGAAACGGACTGCGGCTCTCCGGGCCCTGCAGCCACTGCAAGGGCGAACAAGTCGGCGGAGGCTGGTAAGCCTCAGTCACCGGGCGGGAAACGACCGTGGCGGCGTCCCGAAGCGGGCCGGGAGCGGTCCCCCAGCGACTCCGGAGACGTCCAGGAACCCCGGCTCTGCGCGGCGCTTCTTTGTACCCTGGGACCCGGCCGGCGGGCTGGCCCCAGTGCGCCTGCGCGCCGTTCCAACTCCACCAGGCCCACGAGGCACCTTCGCTCACCTCCGCCTCACCCCCGCCCGCTGGCCCGTGCCCCGCCAGCGGCGGGCAGAGGAGTGCCCTCCGCCCGGCACGCTCCTGCCGCCCACGAGTGCCTACTTTCCTCCCCCGGGGAGCGAAAAATTCCACCCCCCGAGGAAACCTGAGTCAGTTCCCACCTCTCGGCCCCGACCGGGAGGGATCACGGTTAATACCCACCCCCAGCGCCTTTTTACTGCCTCCTCGCAGCACTCCGCGGAGAAACTGCGGCTGTGGGTTTGTTTTCTGACCCCAGGTGAGCGCACAGGGCTCGCGTTCCCTGCAGGTGCCTGAGCGGGACCGGCACTGGGGCGGCCAGGGAGCTCCCGCCGCCTTTCCCAGGACCGACTCGGGAGCAGGACAGAGTCCTCGGTGGAAAGGAGAGTACAGAAGCGTGCATGTGCTCGGGAGACTCCAGAGAAGGCGCGGTGCCCGCCTCGGGAGCTGCAAGCCAACGAGGAAGTCAGACACTCCTTTCAGAGCAGTCGCAGTTGGGTGCGAGTAGATGAGTGGAGATTGAGAGACTGCGGCTTGAGTCTTCTTTCCAAAGATCATGGTTTGAATAAACCGGACAGGAGGGCCAACTTTATAAAACCAAGTATTACCAAGACAAAACAAAAACCCATTCATGCCAGTCTCCAGTCACTGCTTTTCTTGACGGGGCTGGGACCCTCCCCCTGAGCTCTCCAGCAGAGCACACACCCAGCGGCGCCCTACTCTTGTCACAGTATTTTTGCAAGTGGGTTAAAGTGAAGAGTCATCAAACCGCAAAAAGCGAAATGCTGGCCTTTGGGGGGGAAGAGGCTGTGCGATCAGTGCTTCTCTATGTGTGCAGGTAAAGCACACCTGCTAATTCATGAAATGGATGGCCCTGCTTGTTAAAAGGACAGGCAGCCGGCAGCTCAAAGATTGGGGGGGGGGGGGGGCAGTGAGCAAACTCTTTCCTGCTTCTGGGCCTCAGTTTCTTCATCGGTAGAAGAAGGGTGTATGGGTTCAGTAGAGCTTCTCTACCCTCTCTCTGCCTCATGTCCACAAGTCTATAGAAAAAATCTTTACCCCCCCCGGGGGGGGAGGGGGGTTAAGGAGTAAGAGGGAGAATCAGAGGCAGGGGACTCCTGCACACAGTGCTCTCCATCCTTTGGTTTTCCTTCATTATATGTAGTCATGAACATTTATTCCCCATGCCCTCAAACATAGTCAGACCTAATCAGTCAAAAGTAAGGCAGATTCTGAATTTTTTTGGTGGATTTCCGTTTGAAACTTTACTTCATTTTTAGTCATTTCTCTGTTGAGATACACTTTGCATGCCATAAGATTTACACTTCAAGTTTACCATTTGGTGATTCTGAATATATTCGCAGTTCTGCAGCCACGGCCACTATATCATTCCAGAACACTTCAATGATTCCAGTAGGAAACCCCACACCCATCAGCAGTGGCTCCTCAGTCCCCCCCCCCAACACTGAGCCCCCAGCAAACACTAATCTGCTTTCTGTCTCTATGAATTTGCCTATACTGAACATTTCCTATAAGCAGAAACGTACAATGTGAAGCCTTCCTGTCTGGCTTCTTAAACTTAATATTTGCCTGAATTAGTACTCCTTTTTATAGCCTGAATAATATTCCCTTGTATGGACACAACCACATCTTGTTTATCCATTCATCCTCTGATGGGCATTTTGGATTGTTTCTACTTTCTGGCTTTACACTGCTGTATGCTGCTATGAACAATCGCGTACCCGTTTCTGTGCAAATATGTTTTCCTTTCTCTCGGGTATAGATCTAGGAGTGGAATTTCTTGGCTATATGGTAACTCTATGATTAACTTTTCAAGGAACTGACAAACTTCCAAAGTGGCTGTACTATTTTACCTTCCCATTATGAGGGCTCTAATTTCTCCAGACCCTCCCCCACAGTCATTGCCATCTTTTTTATTATATATATTCTAGTGGGTGTGAATTGGTGTATCATGGTTTTAATTCACATTTCCCTAATGACTAACGATGTTGAGCATCTTTTCATGTCCTTATTGGCCATCCGTATATCTGCTGTGGAGAAATGTCAGTTCAAATCCTTTGCCCATTTTTACATTGGGTTATGTGGCTTTCTAGTGTTGAGTTGTAAGTGCTCTTTACTTATATCTGATAAGTAATACTCTTCCTTTATCTGATGTATGATTGGTAAATATTTTCTCCCATCCTGTGGGTTGTCTTTTCACTTTCTTGATAGTGTCTTTTGAAGCACAAACATTTTAAATCTGATATAATCATATGTCTTTACAATATAACACATGCTAACACTTATGTTAGAAGCTAATACTTAACGGTTTTTCAGACTACAAAAGTAATGCATGCCCAGTATCAGAAAAAAACTTTGGGAAAATATGCAAAGGATAAATTAGAAATAACAATCATTTATGGCTCCATCACCTAGACACAGTCACTGCTCAGATTATGGCATATTTCCATCAGGTCCTTCTAAAACACACATTATTTATTTGCTATCACCCCAATGACATCATGTGGCTCTGCACTTTACGCTTGGGGTCATAGTGAGGACTGTCTTACTGGCAGCAACCCCATATTTAGAACCATCTCCTTACTCTCCTTTCCCATCCAAGCCAATGTCTCTTGCACCCATTCCCTTAGGATTCAGTTAAGCTATCTCGTAAATTAATAATAAACACAGCCATAAGTTATACGGGCTTTGCAGCTAAAGGGCCTCTGCCCTGGTTCTGAGGTATACCGTTTGCATAGTGGACCTCAGGTCACACTATTAGTCCTCTGCCATATACTAGGAAGTGTGTGCAAGGAGCAGCAGCCAACTCTTTTACCTCCCAGAGCTCCCTGTCTGTAAAATGGAGATAATATCAACCTCGCGTTGCAGTAAGGATCAAGTCTCACAGAATGAATTGCTCCGGAACGGGCCCTGCGTATGCTGCAGGTGGGAATATGGCACCTGAATGTCCCGTGCACTGAAGCCCAATAAAGTACATGGCGGCAAGGAGATAAATCAGGACAGAGCAAGGAAGACTCCCAGGTGAGAGGTCACCAAAGTCACACTAGTCGTTTGGGACAGGTAGAATTGGGGCAGGCCCTGGAAGCCATTTCCTTTCTCATACTTTTCTTTCTTTCTTTTTTTTTTTTTTTTTTTACAATGGGTGTATACCGTAGTTACTGTTGAGATTTTTTTTTTTTTTTACGTTTTTGTCATTCTCAAATATTTTAGAGATGTGAGGGAAAGTGTTTTGTCTGTTTTCATGTCAGAGTATGAAAGAGAAGTCATGGTGGCAAGAAAGTTCGTGTTTGTGTCTGTGTGTGTAAGACAGAGCGTGTGTGTACAAACCTGAGCACAAGTGAGTCTCCCTGAAAGAAAAGGTAAACTGAGGGGGTGGGGGGAGCTGTGTATTGTGCAGTTGAGGCAGCTGGATTCCTCACTATAGATCCTCTTCCAAGGCCAATCTTGAAGGTTCTAGATTTTATTAAGGGAAGCTCTGTGTTCCTCATCCTGGCTCAGTTCTTACTGACACTAAGGAGTCTTCTTGCTGAAGAACATTTATTAATATTACAAAACCCTAGTCCATGACTCACAGTCTGGAACACTTACCTACAGCCAGTGGCTTTGTGGTTCCCTCTTCCAAAAGAGTGCTTCAACCTCCCTTGCTGGAGAAAGCTAAAATAGAGAAGCAGAAGGGAATGGCCCTTAGAGCCAGCTCTGCGTTTTTCTGTGTCCCAAAGCTCATAACTCAGATTTCCCTAGTTAGTTTGCCACTTAGTTATAAGCATTACGAAGCTTAGGAAATGAATGTAAAATAATCTACCTGCTGACTGTGTCAGAAAACATATAATTATTATCTAAACCTAGAAAGAAAAGAGGTTATTTCAACCGATAACATGATAGCCCCACACTCCTGTATGAAAGGTAAAGAACACATTGATTCATTTGCTTTATTTTGCAAAGTGAGTTAGGGTTTAGTCTGCAGTAAGCTGAAACCCTGTATGAATACGTTTTATATATTGCTGAAGGACATAACCCTAGTTCAGGAAATTTGAGCAAAGAGTAATCTTTATTCATAATTATAATCTTCAGTGTATCCTTGTTACTCATACAAAATATTTATAGAGTATTGAAAAAGTGTATGACATTCTCATAGGTTCCTAACTAGAGGGATTATGTGTACAAGCCTGTCCCTGCAGACTCACTATATTTAGACATTTACTTATTCGACAAATATTTATTGGGGGCCTACTGTGCCTGAAGCACTGGGTTAAGCTTTATAAAGGCTACAAAGATGAAGAACCCTAAGAAACTACCTGTACTTTAGAGGAACTAACACATGCACAAACTTCACCGTAATATAAAAGACTTTGGCTTGAAAGAGGTGTAAAGTATTATCATAATTAAAACAGTATAATTTAATAATTGATAACACTTGCGGGGAACCTTGTTGTCCTGCGAGGTAGGCGTGATTATTCACGTTGCAGAAATGAAGGCAGAAGTTCAAGGCGGTTCACGTATCCACAGGAAGCCACCGTGCTAAGCGGTGGAGGCAGGATTCGAACCCGGGCTGCGAAGGTGCAGAGCCCGAATTCACCCCCCAGGACACTTTCAGTTGGCACACTGTGTGCATTGTCTTGGAGGTATTTTGTTTTGTTTGCTTGTTTTTGTTTTAATCATATTAGTGATAACTTTGCATTGTGGTCATTGTCACCGAAGCATTTTCTCCTTTGGCAAGGAAATCCTGACCTGGTGACCTTTTGACCTTGACCTCATAACCCCATTCTCTAACTTAGGAGTTTTCAAACAACAGGAGTGGTCTTTTGAGCCCCGGTGCTTTTTCATCAAACAGACTTTCAATAAAAATGAAGGTTCTCTGAGTGCAGCTGACTGGGGAGGGGCGTCTTCCGTGGGCGCTAGGGGCACTGAGGGGAGGGAAGGAGGCTGCCCCACATTCATCGAGGATTAGCACAGCTGACACCTAATAAGGAACACTGATGGCGATACAACCTCTGTGTTGTCACTCAGCAAGTGTTGACTTTGCCCCCACTGGCAGGCCTGCATCTGGTCCAATAGATCGATGAGCACGAACCCGATGAGGGTTTAGAGTTGGCTGCGTTTAAGGTTCCTTGATACACTAAGCACAGCTCCCTTTATCACACGTTATTTTTTTAAAGGTGAAAATGGCTTGCTGACCCCGTGGACCCCCCAAATCTTGTTGGGAAGGTTGGGAAAGTCCAACGATGAGCCCCAGAACCGACCCCCCTGGAGAAATGGTGCTCCCCGCTTGTAGGATCTGGTTACGTAAGAGCCTTTTAATGAATGCTGTATTCAAAGGAGACCTGGTATGTGTAACATGGTGCTGCATTTCAACAAAGAAGGGCTTAGTCAACTTTTTTTCTTCCAGCCACAATGGTAGAGTCTGACAAAGCAGAGCCAAAGGAGGGGAGGAGAATGCTGAGAGGGGGAGGCAGACACACGGAGTTGGGGGACAATGGCTTTAGTTCAGAGATACCCTCCCTGAAATCCTGCTTTGAGACTTGGAGCCGAGGCAAGGATTTTTTTATTTCCCCCCAAGGTTTTATTGTCTACTGTCATTCCTGTATTTCTCCAGGAAACACATGGAATTCTAGAACAATGACGTTCACCCAGCTCCTTTGCACCCAGTGTCTTAGGTCAGCTTCAAAGGCAGAGCACGCACCTAACCAACTCAAGAGTTCATGTTCGATACCTGTGGTGGTCTGGGTGGTCTGTGTGCCTCAGGGGGACTCGCCCCTCTATGTTGGCCATCTTTCTCGTACCTGAGAGCAGGGACCGAGTGTATAGGGACCGAGTGTATGGAACTCTCAGGACATTGCCTGGCGCATGGATGCTATTTTTATTGTAATTCAATATGTCTTCTTTTTTTTTTTTTAAAGATTTTATTTATTTATTTGACAGAGATAGAAACAGCCAGCGAGAGAGGGAACACAAGCAGGGGGAGTGGGAGAGGAAGAAGCAGGCTCACAGCAGAGGAGCCTGATGTGGGACTCGATCCCATAACGCCGGGATCACGCCCTGAGCCGAAGGCAGACGCTTAACTGCTGTGCTACCCAGGCGTCCCTCAATATGTCTTCTAATAGAGAATGTCTGAGATACTTTGACATTGCAATAGCGAAGAATGCCTTAGAGCCAGTAAAAATGCTAAGAATGTTGCAATCTGTTCCTACATATGAAATGACTGCAAGGGGGAAAATCAAAATACCGAGTAGCTTATATACACTGATTTACACTGATAACAACTATGCAAAAAAATAGACTTACCATGGACCAGGGGTGATGTTTAAAGATCAAACATGAGAGAAATAGGTTTAGGTCCAGTAAATCCTTTATAATCAAAAGTTATTTAGAAAAATATATGTGTATAGGGGCGCCTGGGTGGCACAGCGGTTAAGCGTCTGCCTTCGGCTCAGGGCGTGATCCCGGCATTATGGGATCGAGCCCCACGTCAGGCTCTTCCGCTATGAGCCTGCTTCTTCCTCTCCCACTCCCCCTGCTTGTGTTCCCTCTCTCGCTGGCTATCTCTATCTCTGTCAAATAAATAAATAAAATCTTTAAAAAAAAAAAAAAAAGAAAAATATATGTGTATAAACTATTGTATTAATTATGTATTGCTGCAAAACAAATTATCGCAAAACTTAGAAGCTTGAGAGAACAAATATGTATCATCTCACCTGGTTTCCAAGGTTTGGGAATCTGGGAGCTGCTTAGCCGGATGGTTCTGGCTCAGGAGCTCTCATGAAGTTGCAATAAAAATGTCAGTGAGGGTTGCTGTCATCTGAAGGCTTGACCACGCCTGGTGGGTCCACTTCCAAAAAGGCTCTGACTCACACGATTATTGGCAAAAGGACTCAGTCCCTTGTCATGTAGACCCCTCCATAGGGGACAACTCTCCACGGGGCTGCTCAGGACATGAAGCTGGCTTCCCCTGGAGCAAGGGATGATTGAGAGAGAAAGAGAGAAAGTTCAAGATCCTAGTTGCAATGCCTTTCATAATCTAATCTTCAAAGTGACATAATAGAGAAAAAAAATTTTGTGATTAAATTTTTTTTAAAGCGATGTATCATCCCTTCTGCCATGATTTATGGTCACATAGACCAGCCCTGATACAAGGTGGGCAGGAACCGTACATGGGTGTGAATCTTCAGACACAAGACCATGAGGGATCATCTCAGAGGTTGGCTCAAAGGCCATTTTTGCTCAAAAGCATGTTTTGGTTATTAAATACACATTCCGAATATACACTGAAATAGGTATTTCAAAATACCCAATCCTCCTGATTATACTTTTCAAGAAATAATAACGGTATTTAGTTAGTATTCCTATGTGCCAAGCACTGTATTAAGATCGTACATGGACCTTCCCTATAACCCTCACAACTTAAAAGGAGGCACTTTTAGGGGCCTCATTTCGCCCATTTCACAGATGGAACTTGAAGCACAGAGAGGTCAAGTAACTTGCCCAAGGGCACACATCTAGCAAGGACATCAGAATAGGAACTCAGATCTATCAATGAAAGCACGTCTACCTTCGTTAAGCTCTGCTGCTTCCCCCAGTCATAGTTTTGGGGGTAAATCTCCAACCTAACCGTGCTTTACAAGTTAAGAGCCATCATTCCAAGCGGGTCGTTGAGGATGACCCTGCAAGTACAGAGTAAATAAACTAAGACTCACATTCGCAGTGAGGTTCAAGGAGTCTCTCATCATGATTAAGACCGTAACAGTGACTTGGGTCTTCTCCCTTCCTACTGTCTTCCCTCTCTCTGCTCTGGCTACACCAGCCTCCTCCTGGCATGTTCCTGCCTTAGGTCTTTTTTGGTTGACACTTCTCTTCTCATCCCCCCAGATCAGCATGGCTCCTTCCATCACCGCCGTTTCCCAAATGTCACCTTGACCGTGAGGCCCACTGTTACTGCGCTACCTAAAATGACCACCCCACCATCCTTAGTCCCACCTTCCTTCCCCTGTGGTCCTTTCCCATAGAACTCATCGCTGTCCACATCCTACGAAACTCATTTATTTAGGACGCTTCTATTTTTCTCCCTATCCCAGGATGCCATTTCCACAAAGGCAAGGATTTGGGTCTGTTTTGTTCAGTGACCCCTATTTGGTGCACTGCGGAGCCCCAGCACTTAGGACAGTCTTTGGTACATGATGTATACTTAACATTAAATATGTGTTTCTAGAGAGTTGTTTCCTTCCAATGAACATTTTACATGTGTTGCCACGTGTGTTCATTTTTCAACCAGAGGAGATGTATCAGACATTTCTAGAAACAACAAACACTCTGGACACAGAAATTGCTTTTTTTTTTTTAAGATTTTATTTATTTATGTGACAGAGAGACAGCCAGCGAGAGAGGGAACACAGCAGGGGAGTGGGAGAGGAAGAAGCAGGCTCCCAGCGGAGGAGCCTGATGTGGGGCTCGATCCCAGAACACTGGGATCATACCCTGAGCCGAAGGCAGACGCTTAACGACTGCGCTACCCAGGCGCCCCAGAAATTGCTTTTAACTTAGAAGAGAGAGAAACCAGGTCAGGATTGAAGTATTTTCACTGCCCAAGTAGTGGCCCATCCCTCCCTCGAGTGACCCTAAGAAACCTGAATATTTACTTTTGACATTAGAAGAAGTCAGTTAAGCAAATGACATTTCATAACGAATGAAAGGAAAGAACTTCCTTCCTTTATTTATTCTGGATAAGCTATTAATTTTGAGTATTTTTTCCCCCAGACATAGAGGTATTGTTTGACAGAAGGTCAGCATTCAGTCTAACTTTGCTCACGTCTACCTAGAACTATTAACTCCATTCCTGGTCACTTCGGAATGCCAATTTACTAGATGACAATGCATTTGATGACTGTCGTAGTGATGCCGAGTTTTTTTTTCAAACCAACTGCACATATTGGCTAGGGAAGTAGAGATACTTGCTAAGTGCTAGGCATCGTGCCTATATTATCTCGAATACTTTCAGCAACCAACCCTACGGGACGTACACTGTGGTTACAAAGCCCAGTGAAGTTCAGCAGGCTGTTAGGATTACATAATCAACACAGAGACTCACACCAAGATTATTTGTCTGATTCTGAAATCCAGGCCAGTTTCAAGGTGCCACTCTCCGGCCCTAACCATCAGCTGAAGCACTAGCTTTACCTGGTTATCTTTACGCAAGGGGCAACAGCCTGATACTGCATGGCACATATGCACAGTCAGAAAATGGCATTGTTTATCCGAAATGCAGACTTCACTGGATGTCTTGTGTTCTTATTTGCTAAACCTGGCAAATAAAAAAGCATACTATATGAGGATTCTGGAGTGTACCCAGGCCTGTGAATTTTCATCAAGTTGTATTTGTTCATTAAAAAAATACTAAGTACCTACCTTGTGCCAAGTACTTTTCTATGCCTTGGAAACGCAGCAGGAAACAAAACAAATATTCTACCTTTGTGGCTCTTCCCAGGTAACTTAAAAAAAAATCCCAGGGGGGCGCCCGGGTGGGTGGTTCAGTCAGTTAAGCCTCTGACTCTTGATTTCGACTCAGGTCATGATCTCAGGATTGAGCCCGGATCTGGGGGGGGGGGGGGGGGTGTCTGTGCTCAGTGGGGAGTCAGCTCGGGTTCTCTCTCTGCCCCTCCCCCTCTCTATGCAGGTGCCAGCTCTCTCAAGCTTCTTCTGTAAAATAAATAAACTTTTCTTTTTTTTTAACCTCATCCCAGTTATGGAACAATGAGGTCAAGCACCCTAGTTTTACAGATCGGGGGAACGAAAGCCCTCGAGGGTGCCACCATGGCTCAAGATCACAGACAGAGGAAGGACTAGAGATCAAGTCTCCTAACTCCCAGTTCAGTTTTTTTAAAAAAATCTCTCTCTGCTGACCGTATGTCCTCAATCTCCCAGAACACTCCCGTTTTAGTATTCCGTTGCTCCTAAAATTACAAGCTTTGATTGGCAAACTAGAGTCCCAGAAGCTACGTCATTCTTAAAATCATACACTTAATATGACTGGGGGCTCTCCCTGCAACCGTAACACCACGATTATAGCTGTCGACCTGCACACGCAGTAACAGAGAATCCTGACCCCGGACCCAAGGGGCAGTCACCCCTGCACTTGACTGTGTGGAGTATGTGCGTGGCACTTACCATGTACATCGACCCACGGTTCTCCCAACAAGCCTGCGAACGGGGCAGGAAAGATGTCGCCCTAACGGCCCATTACAACGGAGGTAGTTGGAGATCAGCGCACACATCCAAGTTCGAACAACTTATAAGTGGCAGAAACAGGGCTCGAGTCCAGGTTTTCTCTCTCCAAGTGAATAAAATAATCGGAGGGTGAATGATTTCAGCTGGCTTGTCTTCGTCCTCCTCCAGCAGGACTGGCTGGGCAAGGCGCAGGAAACCAGGGGTTACCTGTGAGGCACTAGCCTGGCCATCAGGCTCCACATTCCCGCAAACCAGCCGGGGTAAGGGCAGACTGATCGCAGAAAAACCTCAACCCAAGTGCATGTGTGTGACCCCCGCCCCCGTGTGCCCCCATAGTTAGAGAGGTTCAGGGACCAGATGAACTAGTTAATACTCTTAACAAGAAAACCACAGCCCTTCACTTATGTTAAGGGCCCACGTAAGCAAACCAAGATTTGATACCTAACCTAACTGCAGTTTTGACCCCTCCGGGGATGTAACCTTTAACCAGTCAATGTGGCATTTCCTGGTCAGCACTAGAAATTTACTGATAGACCCTTTCTGTTTCCCTTAGGAGGGTGACCTTGCCTAAAACAATGCATTCTTCACCAAAAATGTCCTTTTTTCCCCACTCCCTCTCTGCTTTTAAAAACTTTTCCTTTTCTACAGCTCTGGGGAGCTCCTTTCTATTTGCTAGGTGGGATGCTGCCTGACTCATGGAAAGTTTAATAAAGCCAATGAGATCTTCAAATGCACCCAGTTGACTTTTTGTTATTTAACACAACCAGGTTCCTAAGGAATTGGTGGCCATGCTGGTCAGTTTCCTGACAAGGTGAATATGAAATCAGGCTGGGCCACAGAAGAAGAAACCCAGAGAAGAGGGCCTGGGCAAGTGAGGCCTGGGTTTGATGATAATAATGATAATTAACTGAGGAGCAAAGACAGGATCAACTTCAGGGTTTGACAGAGCCCAGGACTTGTTCAGACTCTGCTCTGCATCCTGGTTCAGCAACTTACTCTGCAGGGCTGAATCCTCATTTGTAAAATGGCAGCTCTATGGTTGTGTATAAGATAATTCTATGATTACAACAGATCTGAAGAAGGGCGTTCCTATCTTAATATATCCAATTAATGTCCAATTAATAAATCCAATATCCAACAAGTAAAGATATCAACTTCAGTCACTGGAATCTGACCAATAATTTTTGGAGTCAGTTGAGAGCCTTCCCCTTGCAAAAGATGGAAAACCCCATGGCAAACTGGCTTAAGACAAAAGGGAGCTTCTTGGTTCATGTAACTAAAAAGTTCTGGGGAAGTACTGGCTTCAGGTTCGGCTTGATCAGAGTCTGAACCAGTGTCCTCAGGATGGACTATCTCTCCATCTCTTGGTTCTCCATTTGGCAGGTCCTGCTTCCTTCTCAGGTTCTATATGATGGCACCTGTCATCATTACTGCACACAGGCCCAGCCAGAGGGAATGTGAGACTCTTCCCCAGCTCCTCAGCCGAAGTCCTCTTGTGACTACAAATGAGCATGAGAGATCGTTTTTGAGATTATGGAAACCTATCTCTGGGTCAGAGGTATATGATGCTCTGATTGGCCAGGCCTGAATCCCACACCTACTCCCTGGGGACAGGGAGATAGTCAGTTTCATCCAAAGCACAGGGACTAAGAGTGGGGAGAGATTGGTCTGTCTGCCAGTTGAAAAGTGGGTTAATGGATTTTGCTTCCTAAGGCCCAAGGACCAAAGTTGACCTGGGACCAGTGCTGGCTTCCAGGGCCTCTCTAAAGACAAATTTGGGCCCATCATGGGCCAAACCACTGTCACATGTGTGTCTTGTGAGACCTAACCTTTGTTTTCTTGACTTCTCCATGGCAAATGCCAAGGCTGGATTCTTCTTATCAGAGATGTTGACAATAGCCATCCCCAGAAAAATCCAGAAGGTCCTTCTCTCCAGGCTTAAGCACATCATTTTTTCCTGCTGTGTTGTCTGAGCTTGGGTGCTACATCGCACTCCCTGGGGCCTGTCGCAGGCAGAGATATGGGAGGAGTCCTTTGTCCCCTGTCTGTGCCCCACTCTGCAAGCCATCAAGCCCCGGCTCCCTGAGAAGGGACAAGAACTAGATCCTCCGCCTTTATTTATTTATTTTGGTCATTTATATCCTTTATCTCACCTTTCATGATCTCTCTCAAACTTGATTCTCAATGCTTGTGACTGTGGGTCCAAAGGAGGGATGAGGTAATGGATTGGAATGAGCTGTGGAGCTTCGGTTTAACTGGCTTTCCAGGGCACAGGAGACGTGACGCTGGAGGCTCTTCTCACTTTGGGGAAGAATGGCAAAGCAGGGGGGCACCTGGGTGGCTCAGCGGGTTAAGTGTCTGCCTTCAGCTCAGGTCATGATCCCAGGGTCCTGGGATCAAGCCCCACATAGGACTCCCTGCTCAGCGGGGAGCCTGCTTCTCCCTCTCCCTCTGTCTCCCAGCTCCTGGTCTCACTCTCACTCTCTATCTCAAATAAATAAATAAAATAAAATAAAATCAGGAAAAGAATGGCAAAGCAGGCAAAAGCAGCTGGATCTGGAGTGCCGAGTGCAGGCTCGGTGCTGAGCGCTCTACATTCCCAAAGCGTGGATAACCTCATTCACATTTTAGACGCGAGGAAAGTGACCCAGAGAAGTGAGTGAAGGAACACAGAGAGGCTGAGACAGAGCTGGGCTTGGAGCTGGCGCTGTTTGTCTATAAGGCGGGAACGTCGAACCACAAGCTGCCTGTGGGCTTCCAGCCAGTCTGGCTGTGGTCTGCAGGCCCCCTTCCCTGTCATGGCCCTTCACGGAGCATCTTCTTTCCAGTTCATTCCTGATTTCAGCATTCCTGAGAGCATGACCCCGGTGACGTCGTACCTGGATGGTAGCTGTCTGATTCTGGAAGGCACGTGCCTCTACATCGCTGAAAAAACAGCAAGTTGCCAGGAGTGCCTGCCCAGCCCCCTCTTCCCCGTGGTGTCAGGAGGTCTGAGTGAAAAGCAGGAAGAACGCATTGTCTTTTGCAACCGATGGTGTGTTTGCACAAGAAACTACCAACGTCAGTGTCATTATGGATTAATGAGGCTTTCCGCGTAGGACCAGGGACCTCACCATCACTGCACGCCACTTTTCCCATAGAGCCTAATCCTCCCATCAGCCCCACAAAGTACACGCTTCTATAACTCCCATTTTACAGACCAGAATGCTAAGGCCCACACAGATGCCATAACTGGCCCACAGATATAGAAAACAGTCCCCAGTCACTCTTCACCGCCTGTGTTCTCAAGCCTTCCTGCACATCGGGGTCTTCTGGGGACATCTTCTAGGACACCAATGTCTCAGTCAAATCCAAACCAATTAACCCTGAATCTCTGGGGGATGGAGCTGGGGCTGGGGCATCAGGGGCGGTTGTTTTGGAAATGCCTCAGATGATCTAATGTGGTGAGAATCTCACACCATTAGAAAGGCTGGTGATAGAAATTCCCACCTCGAAGGGGGGCTTTGTTTGGGGAGTGAGGGACGCTCACATCAAATGGCAGGCCAGCAGATGCCCCTGGCCATGGAGTGTGTGCTCACAGCCCCACAGGAGCGGCGTCGGCATGTCAGGTTGTGTCGGGGCTCATGGCTGCAGACGGTTTTATAGACACAGCAGACTTGCATTTGATGCAAGCCTCGCTGACGGCGGGACTTTGGGCCTAGTTTACTCATCACTACAGAGTGATAAGGATGGACCCCATCTTTGGGGTTGAGGGGGGAGGCCAGTGAGGGACACACATACTGAGCCCAACACAGAACACGACACCTCGGGAGCCATGAGTCACTGTGAGCGACTGATGGCAATGCATACAGCACCAAGCACATGCGACAAATACCGGGGAGTCCCCAAGACAAATTCAGGTTCTGAAGACAGGGTCTGCCTTCTCCCATCTGGTCGTGGAGTTTTTAGAAGTACGCTCTCAACTTGCAAATTGGGGGCACGTTACACCAGGGGGGACAGTTACACCAGGTACTAAACCACCTAGGCTCCCAGCTCATCCACAGTCAGAGGAGCTAGACGGGACTTAAAATTCCTCCAAGACGCCGCAGGAAGTTTGCTCTGGAGTACAAAAGGTTGGATGGACACGTGTGGCCAGTGTTCTATTAAGAGGGAGGAGGAGTGTTTGCCAAGGTCATTTTCGGATGACCGTGGTTGCAGAGCCAAGTCAAATGTGGTTCTAAGCTACCTGTCTTCTTCCTGAAGAGCAGGTTGGAAAATGTGTCTAAAAGCCACCTCGGTCTTGGGATGGGATGCTTGAGGACAGCAAGAGTGTTCNNNNAGCAGGAAGCAGGGAGCTGCCAGCAGGAGTTCAAGTGCAGGAGTGAATATACAGCACATTGATTTCCGCTGGGGAATCTACGCTGTGATCTGCATTCAGGAAGAACTCCTTTCAGTCAGAGCTTGCTACCTATGGAACACACTTGCTCATAAGCTCCCTGCCTCTGGAAGCATAAGCAGGAGAGCCACGTGCTAGAGATCTTGTGGGGGTGGAGGGACGGGTGATCCAAGAATTTGGGGAGCTGGGTTCAAGTGAGAGCTCATAGATGCAAATGCCTTTTAGGGGTCAGGTGGTTAAATTGTTTGAAATGTTAAGGCATCATGAAGTGGATCGGACCCGAAAGATTGGGCAGGCACGCTGCACTAAAGGCGTTCAAACTCAATATTATTTAAAAAAAAAAAAAAAAAAAAAAAGCACTGGCTTGGCCAAATAAAACATCTCTGCAGGATTTGGCTGTGGATCAAGAGGACGGTTTGCCACTCCTGAGCTAAAAGATCCTTAAGCTTTCTTTGACTTCTTGGTTCTGTGATGTTCTATGTAGAAATAATTCATTTTATCTCTTAAGAGCCAATCGTTTGTGTTAACCTTTGCAGTAGGAGAAGACAGCCTGCCTAGAAGTACAGAATGTGGTCTCCATCCTGTAAGGACTCAAAAATATTTTTAAACTAGATGTGCTCGTACCAAGGCAATGACAACACCAGGCAAAAGTGTATACAGGCCTGTAGCCACTGAGAGGAGGGGGCACTAACTTTTATCTAGATTGGTCTACAAAGAGCCACAGAATAGGCAATTTGGGCTTCAAAGAATAAACACTGAGATAAACAGAGAGCAGAGTTGTCAACAAAAACAAAAAACAAAACAGAAAGACCAAAAGGTGGAGGATGGGTAGAGGGAGGTCCTTGGATCCTGGCGAGAATCCTCCCAACTTCTTCCCCAGACCCTGAAACTGGCTTTCTGTCCCCCGTTCGGCTCTGAGCCTGAGTCCTGCTTCTTCCCAGCTTCCAACTGTCCCTCACCAGGGCCTGAAGGCTTTCCCTGGGGCCCCAGTTCCCCACCACCTGCAGTCAGAGCCTGAGCTCCCCCCTCATTGCCTTCTGCACACCTCGGCCCCATTGCCTATTTGCAGACTAATCCACAGGCTGCCAGTCAGTCACTACTAGGGACAGTTACACCTGGTGCTAAACCACCAAGGCCAGGAGGTACATGAGCTGGGAGCCTAGGAGGTACCAGCACCCCAAGACGCTGCATTTTGAGGCTCGGATGGATCTAAGTAGATCTCATCTCCTAGTGCCCCGTTAGGCCCAGACATTTTCCCAGCTCTGTGCTGAGCAGAAGTTAGCTCCTGCCTGAATGCACAGGAATGCAACCGCAGCAATTATTTACCACATGGAATGCGTTTTTTGCATTTCTCTCTGTCTTAAGAGAACTCTGTCAAAGTTTTTGGTTCTGGCTTTGACGGAGTGGATTGTGGACCTGTTATAACCTGATGAGTGGGGGGGGGGATTCCATATTTTTCTGTTTTCAGGAAAAATATTCTCCGTATGAAGGGCCATCTGGAGAACTCCGGGTAAAATAAATCACTGTTAAAGCCAATTACATTTACTGGAAGCCCGGTTATTTTCTTGCAAGTAGAGACAGGAGGATACAGCGTTGGCTTCTGAGAACAACGCTGTCGTGAACTTCCTTGAGGGAGAGCCAAAGGTCGAGAAGACCCCAGGCTGTGAGTCTGAGAAGAAAGGAGCTGCTGTAACTAGGGAAATGGGAGCCTGTTTGGATTTTTCTCTTCTCCCTCAACTGTAGTCCGCACAACATCTAATATGTTTTTCTCCCGTGCAGCTTTCTTATATACTTCTAGAAAGTGCTGTCCTTTGCAATTTGTATTGATTCACTGATCTTAATCAAGATGCAGGTTTTCAAGTCAAGGGCACTTAGTAGTTCACCCCCCTTAGGTGAGCCTTCTAACCCCCTTACCCTTTGCTTCCCCGTTTGGAACACGATGGCTAATGGAAATGTGCCTCTTGCAGCTAAGCTCCCGGCACAGAGGCGATCGATAAACATGAATTCCCTTCTCTTGCAAGTAGAAATCTCAAAGGAGAGGAAGTCTCCATGCAAATAATTTCACAGAGTAAAATAATTACAGTCTAAATGTTAAACAGGCTGTTTAAATCAATTATGTGTTGCACATACTAGCCTTCTTCTATTGGGAAATTCTGCCCTCCCTCTTCCCTCATTAAAGAAGTAAAAAAGCAACTCAGAAAGGGCCACTGTATCCCTGCTTTTTCATCACACTGATTGGTCCAGGAGACACAGGAGCCAACCCAAGTCAAAGGCTTTCCCTTAGATTTTTCTGTTGAAAAGACTCTGTCTTCCCTTTTCGCTGGAGAGCTGTGTGATTGACACCCACATTTGCAGGTGGCATGGCTCCCATCATGTGGTGTCTGGAAGGAGAATTAGTAGTGAAGAACTCTGGTGACATGAGGCCCCTGGCTCCTAACACTTGGGTCCCCAAGGCTGCCTGGTTTTCGCAGTTTCGTGAGCAGTCCCAGTCTTGCCCTGTTAAACTCCTATTTTCATCAAGCTAGTTGGGGTCAGCTTTACGTTATTTGCAAGCAGGAGGTGACTAACAGTTTATGTGTCCATGAACGTAGATAACTGGGAAGACCGCATAGCAGCATGGAAAAGTGATTTTGGTGAATTTTACAAATAGCACCAGATAAAATTACGTGAATGATATGCTATTTAAAACATGCATGCATATGCAAAACAGGTAGAAAAGAGACACCTTAAGGATGCGATGGATATTGAGTGTGGTAAAGTTAAGGGCAAATTTTTTTCCCTTCGCATAACGGGGTCCAAATGTATCAAGTTACATTCAGCGTCAAAGTAAATGCGGTTTGTTTCCAGCAACTGACCAAATCTCTATCATCAGCTTTCACTGCATTAACCATTAACGAACGTATCTTAGTCTCTTTAGATAGGAAAGAAGTTTGGGTTTAAAGAGTTGTTTTTGTTTTCATTTCAAGGTGGATGGCTCATCTTGTTTGTTTCCTGCCTTACTTCCCAAGATGGTGCCCTGTGGTGTCACAGTGGCAGGTGGGGGACTTGTTGGCTATAGGTGAGAACAAGGTGCAGATTTGCACACCTGTGATCAGGACTGGTGTTACGAACTGGATGTTCGTGCCCCCAGATTCATATGTTGGTATTTGGAGATGGGGAGTTTGGGGGGAGGGTAGTGAGGTTGAGATGAGGTCATGAGGGTGGGGATAATCCCACTAATCACAGGATTAGCTGTCTGATAAAAAGAAGAAATCTCCCTCTCTCTCTCTGCAGGCACACAGCAAGGGAAGGCCAGGCGCACACACGGTGAGAAGCTGGCCCTCTACAAATTATGAAGAGAGCTCTCCCGGAAACCTAATTGGTTAGCACCTTGATCTTGGACTTCTCAGCCTCCAGAGGTGTGAGAAAATAAGTATCTGTTGTGTAAGCCACCCAGCCTACGGTATTTCATTATCGTTGGCGCTGACGTTTTCAGCAATGTCTCTGGGTATCTGGCTGATTGCACTGTTGATGTCCGCGCTTGGGGAAACCATGGCTTTTTCTGCCTTAGTTAGGGCTCAAGGGTCTTCTCTTGTGACCTGCTCCCAGCTCCCACATTGGCTTTGGTGGCCCCGCAGGCCCTCTGTGTCTCAGCCACACTGCTTATCTGGTCACTGGCTTAGGCCATCCAGCTGATCCCTTGCCACGGCCGCCTGACTCCTCACTCATCGGCACCCACGTCCTCGAGGACCCGTGGCGATGGCTGGGTCCCTCCTGGGCCACGGGTTCGGGAGGTTCTCGAGCACTCATGCGGCCCCTCTGCCTGATAACCATGCTGTGCTGTTTTGGTTTTGGTGTGAAATGACCGTTTTTTGAAATCTCTTCCTTTCTCATTCCTAACCAGCAGGACATTCCACTGTGCCACTGCTGAGGTCACCTATGATGTCATGAGGTGGCAGCCATTGGTGTGGCAGCCATCGGCCTTGCAGCCCACAGACTGGACAGGCCCCAGGCGCAGGATCTGTTTAACGGTTCCAGAGAGTTCTTAAAGATCACCGTATCTCACCTGTCTGGCAATGTAGATGATCCCAGCAAAGGTGTGATTTCTACTGTGCTTCATGTTCTGCTCCTTTCTCTCCTGGGGTGGTCCCTGGTGGGCTTTGATGATCAAGGCGGGGTGGAAAGGACCACCTCAATCTGGTCTGTCTGTTCTGAATGGTCAGTCTCCCCATCATCCTCAGATCCTTCCAGTCGCTGGGCTTCTTGGCAAGGTCATTACCTACCTTTATCGGAGCCGGACCCAGGGGGTCAATGTGGGGAGCCAGGGTAGACCTGGCACAGACTCCCCCACCGGCGGACCTCAGGTTTACAGCTTTGCTTTTGTTGGGGTTGAACCTGGGGAGAAAGGCCGGGGTGGCTGGTGTCTCATGAGCTGGGCAACAGATGCAGGAGGACCAGAGACGGTTGCACGTTGGCCTCCTCCAAGTTGACGCAGAAAAGCCCTTGCTATCACTTGCGTTCTTTAGAGCCATAGCTCGGCAGGGGCCGCTGGCGTGAGGGTCCTCTGGCCAAGTCTCTAGTGAGAAACAGGACACAGTTTCCCTGTTCTGTAGGGGTTCCTTTCCCTTAATGTATCTACCACGCATATCTCAGCCCTGAACAGGGAAGTCAGGACACACGTGGCTCGTTTTTTCCCCTCCAACCTCTGTCTTGTCTTCTCCTGGCACTCTCCTAGTTTGGAAAGGAAACAAAACAAAACCAAACCACCCCATCTTTTCTGCTTAGGTCAAACTCACTTCTCTTTACTGATGGCTTGGACCTCAGGTCCGCCATTCAGACCTTTGATCTGTTAATGGAAGTGATAGCAATTTAGAAAATCCTTTTCTTATTCTACAACCAATTACTTTTTTTTTTTTTTTTGAGACAGAGAGAGGGAGAGAGTGCAAGCACGGGAGGAGGGGCAGGGGCAGAGGGAGTGGGAGAGAGAGAATCCCAAGCAAGTTCCATGCCCAGTGCAAAGCCTGACTCGGGGCTCCATCTCATGACCCTGAGATCATGACCTAAGCTGAAATCAAGAGTTGGACGCTTAACGACTGAGCTATCCAGGCGCCCTAGACAATGGATGACTTCTAAAGACTGTCTTTCTAGAAACTCAAATTTGAAAGTTAAATGCTGGACTTTTACTTTTTTTTTCACTTTGTTTTCCTGCTCTAAAAATCTCAGTCCTTCCTAAGGCACAGAGAAACCTCAAACTGATCAGGGAAAATGTCATTCACAGAATATAAAAAAGAGTAATATATTGAAAATATATTATCCTTATGACACCCTTCAGACTTCCTTATGTCCTTGACTTTCTCACCTCTCATCCCAACTCCCTGACAACCCCTGGCCAAACTGCAAAATGGAGTAATGATGATAATTATTGTTTATTGAATACTTGGTGTCAGACAAATGTGCTTTTAAACTTTACGATAACCCTGCAGATGTTTCCATCCCCAGTGAACAGATGACAACGGGGGCTCAGAAAAGGTGACTTGTAAAACAGAACAGAGCTAATTTGGAGGAAGACACAACTTCAAAAACCACATTTGTACCTTTTTCTGCTTTTGAGCACTTTGGCTCTGAAGTCAGAAATGTATTCCAATGCTGCAAATGTAACATTTTTAACTAAAAAAAGACAAAAAAAAAAAAAACAAAAAACAAGTCGGTACTTAACACACTCCTTAGAAAATAGTAAGGTCTCAGAAAAAGGCAACGGTTAATATTTATTAATAGTATTTCTATCGGTGTCCTGGGAAATGGGCATCTTGGTGAATAGAGAGCAGTCCATCATAGCCAAAATCTTGGTACGATTTGATATTATCATAGCTGAGCAAGGAAGGAGGGGAGGTGCTTTGGGAAGTTAGGACATCCTGGTTGAGATGGAAACATGGGGTTGGCCTTCCCCCCCTTTTCTTTTGGGTGGGAATCTGGGAGACTTGGGTTCTTGCCCAGGTGGGGCCAACACTGGCCATTAAAGCTCTTCCCCATGGGTTAGTTTCCTCACCCCTAAGTGAGGGGTTTGGACACCATCAAATGATTGCTGAGGTTCAGCCTAATGTTAGGAGTCCTGGGGAAATGTTATCCTTGGAGGTAGAAAAGTCTAGATAGTTCCACTGAGTTGCATATGTCACCTGGACATATATCCCAATGCCTTTCTGTCCTGTGTCCTCCTCTGTCCTCTCCATTGCTCACCCCCAATTCAGGAGCAGAAGGTAAAGGAAGTGGGGACAGAGAGGGAGAAAGGGGGACAGGTAGCAAGAGGGAACCAAACGGCAGATGAGGGGAGAGGGGAAGGAAAACAGAAATCACACATTTTCAGAGAAAGGACAGGAGACAAGGCGAGGGAGCCGAAGACCAGATGTTTGCCTTCTCCTGCTCATCAAACAAAGGGACGGCTGATGCGTACTAAGCCCTCGTCTGAAGCCTGGCACCTTGTGGAACGTGTCCTATCTCATTTCGTCCTCACATCTCATTTGACAGAGAAGTAGGAGACTGAGGTTTACAAAGTTCTTCAGTCAGCCCAACATCAGCATCTCCGAGCGTCCAGGCTGCTGTAACAAAGTCAATAACCCAGACGGGGGCTTACAGACAACAGACATTCATTTCTCACAGTCTGGAGGCTGCAAGTCTGAGACCCAGATACCACAGATTCAGTGTGACGTGAGGTCTCTCTCCCCGCTTGCCAATGGCCTACTTCTTGCTGTGTCCTCACACGGTGGAAAGAGAGGGCAAGAACTCCCCTTTATAAGGACACGAGTCTCATTCCTGAGGCCTCTACCCTCATGACCTAATTACCTCTCAAAGGCCCCACCTCTAAATACCATCACGCTGGGGGTTAGGAGTCAAGATAGGAATTTGGGGAGGACACACTCAGCCCATCGCAATGACCAATGAGTGAGAAGCAGACCTAGGCACTGGACCTCGGGATCTGATTCCAGATCTGTGATCATAAACACTGGTCCACACTGCTTTCCTGCCCAGCACCTGCTCTGTGCTGGGGGATGTCATTCTTCTGCTTAAGGCTGACTTAGCATTTAACCTCGATCTCCTGGCTGACCCAGTGTGCTGAGTTCACCATCCACAGGCAGACAGACAGACAGGCACCTGCCTACACACTCACTCACCCCTGAAGACACTCAAGAAGGCTTGGTAAAGAAAATTCAAAACCGTGAATAACATAAACAGAAAGTCTTTTTTTTTTTTTTTTTTTTAGTAGATGTCATCATATCGGGACAGATTTTCAGCCTCTTAACGAACTCTGGTTTCATCTACTGTTGAAATCAATTCTTGTGCCTACCGTGTGCAAGATCCCAGAATGCACGCCGGGACGCATTCCCACGTCATTCCCTGTTGACCACAGGTGCCTGAGGTTTGGTGGGGGATAATAGGAACATAAATCAGCGGTGACTAACCCTAGCTAATCACCTGTGATGTTCTTAGTATTATCCCCATCAGGAAACCGGGGCAGCCCCACTGAAGGCTACATCCAGGAGCACAGGAATTACGGTAGACGCTGACTGAGCTGTGATGGGAAGGTGCCCCATCAGGGATCGCTTCCCCGGCTGACATTTCAACTCTGGGATTTGTGAGGAAAGGTGGGAATGACGGAACCAGATCCCGACCCAACAGTCTCCGAGGTCCATGTACCTTCCCTGGATCCTTCTTTGTTCTATTGTAGGAACACCATACAGGTCTTGGAATCAGTCAGACTCAGGTTCAAATTCTGCCGCTGCCACTTACTGGGGGGACAGTCCCTCCCTCATGGAACTGCTACTGCCTCGCCTGCAAACAGGAGCGATGGCCAGGTTGTCCTGAGGGTCAGGCGAGGTGGCCACACACAGAGCACCAGCACGCAGCCTGGAGAACAGCAGGTATCCTGTGGCTGTGAATACCCTTTCCTCCTGTTTCAGTTACCAGTGGCTCTATAACAAACCATCCCAAGTAAGAGGCCCTTGGGACTACGCCATCTGTCATGAGAGCTTTAATGAAGAACACGTCTCGGCTCATGGTTCGGCAATCTGGGTTGGGCTCAGCTGGGTGGTTCTTCTGCTGGTCTTACTTGGAGTCCCCTGTGCACTCATGCCTCCCCCTAGAAGGCTCCACTGGGGCTGGAAATCCAAGATGGCTTCCCTCCCGGGTCAGGCACCTTGGCTGGGATGGCTGGAACAGCGAGGGCCAGGCCATGGATCTGTCTTTCCATGAAGTCCCACCATCAGGGTGGTCAGCAGGGCTGGCTTCATAGGGATGCAACACATGCACAGGGTCCCACACCCAGAGGGGCCCCTGTGGGTTTAATGCTCCATTGTCACCATCTTGAAATTCTCAATAATTTTTTAAATAGCGACCTTGCATTTTCCTTTTACACTGGGTCCTGCAATTATGTAGAGGGTCAATGTAGCCAGACCTCTTTTTACAATGGCTCAGAGCTCCAAGAGGATGAAAAAAGGAGCTGGCAAGCTTCTTAAGATCGAGGCCAGAACTCACACCACGTCACCTCACTGTATTCTGGGGACCAAAGGTTAACCTGATTCAAGGGGAGAAAGAGGAAAATCTTTCCTACATTTAGCATCCCCATAAAACAATTAGGTCCTGATAGAGTCTGTTCGGTGCACAGAAGCAGAAACCCACTCAAGCCACCTCATAAAAAAGAGGAATGTATGGTCAAGAGTCAGAAACCTCACAGTAATGAAGGTAACTACACCTCAGGAAAGTGGAAAGGAGAGAAACTCAGGGCCTGAGGTAATGTCTGGCCCTCAGGATCTCAGGTCAGTCAGATGGTTTCCTTGGTCAGGTGTGCGAGGAGCAGCAGACACCTGTCTTTCAGAAGAGACAACAGCCCCTTCCAGAGACTGTGGGCAGGGCAGGCTCTCAACAAGGGCCTGTGGATAAGGTGGGCCATATAACCTGACAGAAATGCTTGTCTTTATCAACTATTTATGAGGTGTCAATAGTTATGTACAACACCATGCCTGGGCCTCTGGGGATATAAGTTGGCCCAAGAGGAGAAGGGCCCCTTCTTTTTAGTCACAGAGGGCATTTCTTGCTACGTCTGATTGAAGCAGAAGGGGAGGAGGGTGCGGGGATCAGATTTCTTTTTATTGTTCCTTGTGCACAGGGAGTGGGTCTCGTTCCTTGCTGGCTGGTGCACATGTCCTCATGTGGCAACACCCGCCTACAATGGCAATTTAGAATGCATTCTTTTATTTATTTTTTTTAAGATTTTATTTATTTGTTAGAATGCATTCTTCTACTAAAATGCCATTAACCTCATAGAACAGCTGAGTGAAGAAGGACCAGAAAGTGTGACTTTATGTTACTCGATTCTGTCCCACTTCAGGGAAGATGGCCGACTTAGGCTCTCCCCAGGAGGCATACCCATGGGGATAGCCCCATCTCCTGACCTCTCTCCTCAGTGTGTGCCCCACCCCTCTCTCCATCCTACCCCTTACAGTTCCTTCTTCCCACCCTCAGTCTGGTGTCCTTACCCCTCTTGGGAAACCCCATCTCTTTGCCCCAGTATAGAGTGTCCCTCCTAGATTCTTTCCTGGTACGTTCTTGCAAACTCCAACATTTACCACCTTTGCTGGTGCCCTGGGCTTTCCTGTGCCCAGCTTTGTCAGAAAACCTGGTTAGCCCAGTAGGTAGACCTTGGTGGGTAATCAGATCCCAGGGCGGGTTCCTTCCAGTGAGCACTGTGGTAGATGTTTTTCATTTGTTAGGTAAAGAACAAGCAACTTCAACCAAGAGCGCTTTAAGATCGTCCAGCCACAGGTGTCTCCAGTTATCTGAAGAAATGCTATGTCCTCTAGTAACGCGACTTGGACCAGCTCTTGGCAAAATGATAACCTTGGCATCGTTTAGCTGAAGGAGAATTTCATTTCTCCTGTGTCTGGTTTACATGGCAAGAATCCCCACGCCCACTGTGAGCAGGACTGTCTTCACTACCCAGGATGGCTAGTGTCCACTCTTCACCGTCAAAAAGAGGGAGAGCTCCTGGCCACACAGAACTTCCAATCCAGGGGCGGTGGGGGCGGGGGGGATGGGATTTTGGGGGAACAATCTTGTACAGAGATAAAACTAGAGCGGGAGAAGGCAGTGAGGGGTGGGTGGAAAAGGGGAGAAAGTTTCGAGAAGCACGTGCACACTGGGGGGTGAGCCTGGGGCTAGGTTCCCGCCAGAGCTCAGGGGTAACGGAGGGCGGCGCACCCCCAAACTACCACGCCCACTGTGTGCACACATGCGCACCCCCTCGAGTGGGGCTGTTCTCTTGGGGCGGAGACTGGGTTCTACTTCCTCATCTGAGGGAAATGCTGTCGCCCTCAGCCTCTCAGCGCTGTGGGTTCGCCATGAGAATCAGCGCTCAGGCAGGTGAACACCAAGCTTGGTACGGGTGGGGGTTCTGCTCGAGAAACTTCACTGGACGACGCCCAGCCCCCCAGTTTCTTTTACCCTTTCGTTCTGAAGGCACGTTGAGCTGCACCGTCTGGGCTCCTCTAGTGGGAGGGGGCCCGGGAAGATTTTAGGGCTATGCCCATGTCTCAGGATATTACCTTACTTGGTTTCCACTTGGACTCCTTCTCCTGCAGCGTCACAGCTCCGGAGAAAACAGACCCCGGAGCCTGCCTCAGTCCCTCGGGTCATGCTGCACCGCGCGTCTTCCTTTCTCAATTCCAGCTACTCACAGGGAGACAGGCTGAAACAGTTTTCTGCTCCCAAAGCCAAAAAAAACAAAAAGAAGTCCCCAAAACAAAAAACCCCAAACCCACAAGAAAACGAAAAAGCCCCACCCCCAACACCCCTGTGCGCATGCGCACTAAACCCCAGGGCTTGCGGGATCTCGCAGCCGCTTTTAAACTGCTGTGCTTGCTGGGGTGCCGTGTGCGCAATTCTCGGTGGATCCGGCCATTGAGTTTCTTAATCAATTGCTGGGCCCCACACAATCCTTCGGCTTCATATGCATCTAGAGACTTCGGAGGTCTGGTTGCAAAGTCGGAGCCGAGGGAGTGGAGTGGTCGAGGCTGCAGACAAAGCCCACGCTTCCGAACAGTTATTGTACGTCCATTATCGGCGCCTGGTCTTCTCTGTTACTTATGACTACGGGGTAAACTCGCTGCTCGGTAGCTTTGTTTCAAGTGGGAGTCAGTGTGCTTTGATACCCTCGGGGAGCACTTACACGCTGGGGGGTACACTGGTGGGCTGTTGGAATCCGTGTATTTACCTTCCAGAGGAATGCACTGGAAACACGCTGCACTGGAGAAGGGAGGGAAGCCAGGTCGGATCAGGTTTCCAGGCGCCACCGTGTACCCTCTCTGTTCCACTGATAACGCTTGCTTTCCTCTCCCCTGAAGGCCTTCGCTGTGGGCCTTTGCCAGCCGGCATCAACGGGCACTTCAAGCTAAATAGACCAGGCGTTTATTTACTGGGAAATGAGGCCCCTGTCCTGCGTCCACCTTTGGCCTCCTTTTGATGAATGCTGCCAGCGAGGGATGCCGCCTGGGGGGGGGGGGGGAGGGCTGGCCAAACTTTCTGAAGGTGATCGGTGTAGACAGTGCTTCCTTATACTGGGGGCAGCCATTCGCAGGTTCCAAAACCAGCCCCACGCATTCATTATCTCACTGGATTTCCTCAGCAGGTCGGAAGAAGACAGAGCACGTTTATCACTATTTCACAGTTTTTAAAAAACCCCGAAGCTGAGCAGTGTAGTGACTTGGCCGGAGTTGCAGGGCTAGAACCCAGGACTTCTGATCCTTGGTTCAGAGACTTTTGGCAATCACATGGTCTTCTATTATTATTATTATTATTATTATTATATCATCTCACTGATAACCCTGACTGACGATCCTGTTGGATAACAGAACTTGTTATCAGTACGGAATGTATTCATCCGTGTCATGTTCTCTCACTGCATAAAGGAGCTGATAAAGGACAAGAGCTGACTTCTCAACTGTATCCTGCGGAGCTATACCACCTGGAAAATCACTCCCTTATCCTCGATGCTGGTGATTGCCATCTTCCAGTGTGTGAGGAAAATAGCAAAGGTGAAAGCCATTCAGCTGCCAGGCCAATGCCACAGAGATCACCGTCAGACTAGGAACTGGGCTGGATTCAGTAGCATCATTCCAGAGAGAGCAGTGTCCCTCCCTCTGTGCCCCCCAGGTGCTGCAGGGTCGAGGCTGTGGGGTCAGGAACACGGTCAGACAGCTCTCCGCAGAGTTTTCAACCAAGACTATCCTGCATTTCCTCCACAAATTCTATGACTGCAAACTTAGTGACCATTGGAGATTTGGGGTTTTTAATCAGACTCTGTTAGGTTAGGTTTAAGATTAAGGATACCGTTTAGGATGAGTCAAGGAATAGCACCAGGAAGGGGAGGAAATCCTCTTAATTCCTGCCCACGCATCGACACTAGAGAGTCTAGAGTGAATGGAAAGGCATTCCTCTGGGGCCAATGGACCCTGATCGACTGCTTTTAGCTCGGAGCTACAGGAAAGGAACAGTCTGGAAGAAATCATCACAGGTGGCCACCTTCATTCATTATTTTGGTTGTTTGTAAACATCCACTGAGTGTCCGTTATGGGCCAGGCTCTGGGGATACAGCGATGAGCAAAAGGCACAATTCCGATGTTTGACTTTCTCCACTCAAACCTGGTATTCCATTTCCCCGTCCCTCACTCTCCCACCAGGGCCCCTCCCCCACCCCCAGCTCTGTAGTTCTGATTCCTGATCATGTGCACCATTGTTGGAAGATACTTCAGAGGATGAATGACTGGTACAGTGACATATCCCACTTCCATCTGTCCAGTCCCCACTTTGCTTCAGTATATGCCAAGCCCTGGGCCCTCCTTCTCATACTGCCTTTCCCCTTCATCTCCCCTCCTGGGGATGGTCCTGCTGGGTCAGTGGACGTGAACATGATATGAAAGAAACTGTCGTCCTGATCTCCACACAAGCTCCTTCTTCTGAATGTGTTAGAGCAAAATGTTTGGTAGTGAGCCTCCCATGGTTTGCTTTGCTTCCTTTCCCCTGTCTTCCCAGTTCCCTGAGGAACTTCTAGTCCCTTTCTCACTAGCCATGTGGTTTGAGCCTGCTTCTAGGGTGAGGGGAGAACCTTGGTTAGCATAAGCCACTCCTATTAGAATGAACCCAAGAGATTCCCCTGAGAATTCTGGAATGGATGAGGTTGTGAGGCTCAGGACTGCCTGATGGACTGCCATCCTGAGGGATGAGCTGGAATTTTCAGGGGCCACTGCTGAAAGCCTGAGAAGGGAGCCAACCAAGAGGAAGCAGAGATGAAAAATGGACCCAGAACATGCTATGTGGGTCCTGAATCAAGCTGTGTCTGAACCAACAGGTCGTCCTGTTATGTGAGCCTATAAACTCCACCACACCCTTTGAAAACACTGAGGTGAGTTTGGTTTCCTGTCCCTTACAAAAGATGGCCAGCTGAGAACTACTTTTAGGCTAGGGCTTCCCAGGGGTGTGCCATGGTCCCCCCAGGAACTGGGTTATAGATATTACTTGAGGTTGACTGGCCCAACCCACTGGGAGGGACTCAGGGCAGCCCATCAAGACAACAAATACAGAATCTTAAGGTACCCCATTATGGTGATTTTAAAATATATACAAAAATTCTTTAACACTCCTCCATTCAAAACGTAGAGCCTAATAATTCTCCCCCTGAATGGGGACTGACCCTGGTGGCTTGCTTCTAAAACACAGAATATAGCAGACGTGAGGGAGTCTGACTTTGGAAGCTAGGCCATAAGGGACAGGGCCACTTTGGCCTTACTTCTCTTGTATCACACCCCCTAGGCGGAGTCAGCAGCCATGTCAGGAGGGCACTATTGCATCTGGAGAGACCTCTGCAGGGAGAAGAACTAAAGCCTCCCATCAAAGATCAGCTCCAACTTCCCAACATTAGGAACGAGCCACCTTGGAACAGAAGCCACCAGCTCCAGTCAAGCCTTCAGATGATGGCAGCTCTGGCCAATATCCTGCTTGCAACCTTACGTGACACCTCCCATCTGACTGCCCGGGGAAGCTACTCCTGAATTTCAGATCCGCAGTAACTGGGTGAGATGCTGTTCATTGCTGTTTTAAGCTAACAAGTTTGCGGGCTTTGTTAGGCCTTCAGTAGATAACATTTAAGCCCATGGTGTGAAAAAGATTAGGAAGCACTGCTTTTGGCCCCCAAAAATGATACACTGGATACTGTGGACATACCCAGCATTCTGGGCTGTATTAGAACCTTTAGGGTGTTTTGTTTTGTTTGCAAAATAATACTTAATAGCAGCTTCACAACCTTTGAGATAACAAGCATTTAAAAATACATTCAAGGCAAAACAAAGGCTCCCTGTCTTTGGAAACGTACTGTACTTGCAACCACAATTATCAATGACTGCTCTAAAAGTTTTTCATTTTAAAACAAATCTATTGTTATGGAAAGGACTCCTTAGGGAATAGAATTAGAGAGTTGAAGACAGTGCTGGGTGGGACAACCCAATCAGATCTGTGTGGCGTATGTCTTATTTCCTTGAAGATTCTTTTTTTTTTTTTTTAAAGATTTTATTTATTTATTTGACAGAGAGAGAGACAGCCAGCGAGAGAGGGAACACAAGCAGGGGGAGTGGGAGAGGAAGAAGCAGGCTCATAGCGGAGGAGCCTGATGTGGGGCTCGATCCCGTAACGCCGGGATCACGCCCTGAGCAAAGGCAGACGCTTAACCGCTGTGCAACCCAGGCGCCCCGAAGATTCTCTTTTTAAAAAGATTTTATTTTTAAGCAAACCCTGCACCCAACATGGGGGTGGGGCTCGCACCCGCAACCCTGAGATCAAGAGTCTGAGCCAGCCAGGGGATCCTTAAGAGATAGGGACAGTTGCACCCTTGACCTTGCTGGAGGAGAGGCAGCATGAAGCTAATCAGAGGATTCCCCCAAAAAACATGCACAGAGGGTTTTCCAAAGTAAAATCAAGATGCTATCGTGGTATATCAGGTTTCTCTAATTTTTAGAAAACCAAAAGGCCTAATTTGCTTTTCTCTTAGAATGTGTTTTTGAGTTTTTTCGTTTTTGTTTCTTTAGGAATGTTTAGGGGCGCCTGGGTGGCTCATTTGTTAAGTGTCTGCCTTTGGCTCAGGGCGTGATCCCAGGGTCCTGGGATTGAGCCCCGCATCAGGCTCCCTGCTCTGCTGGGAGCCTGCTTCTTCCTCTCCCACTCCTCCGGCTTGTGTTCCCTCTCTCACTGGCTGTCTCTCGGTCCAATAAATAAGTAAAATCTTTTTTTTTTTTTAAAGGAATGTTTAAAGTGCTTTTCTTAACCCCATGTTTAAGGGTTAAGAGGACCAGTGTCCAAGTTCTTTGTTTCTGCTGTTATTACGTAAGTGTAACAATGCCTTCACTGTACTTATAACTGTTACCCGAGGAACAGCTAAATTCTCTGCAACTGAGAAAAGAGCCGGGCTTAGCTTAGAAAGAGTAGGAGAACCAAAACCAAGGTTGGCCAGACCAAACCCCCAACTCCACAGGCTTCACCTCTAGGGAAGCCCATGGGCTTTCCGTCAGAATCCCGTCATTCTCTCTCCAGACTCTATCCCCACTATTCAGAGCCCATACATCAAGGCTTCCAGATATAAAAGCTGTAAGCATCTAGAATTGCACCGTCCAATATAGTAGCCCCTAGCCGCATACGGCTCCTGAGCACCGGAAATGTGGCTGGTCTGAACGGAGAGTAAGTGTGGTAAGTATAAAATCCGTACGCGTCAAATACATACATACAGACAACAAAGACAGTATAAAAAAAGAATGTAAAATAGCTCATTAATAGTTTTTATATTGATTATAGGTTGAAATGATAATGTTTTTTATATATCGGGTTAACTAAAATATTGCTAAAATTAATGCCACCTGTTTCTTTTTATGATTATTTTCAACGTGGCTACTAGAACATTTAAAATGATATCTGTGGGCTGTCTCGCTTTTCTGGTGGGCAGCGGTGTTCCAGAAGCAGTTCTGGTCATACTCATTCATTTATTTAGCTATCCACCGAACACTTATTAAGTGCCTTTTGTGCATTCCACACTGGGTTAGAGGGTATGATGCAGCAGAACACAGCCCTTGAACTTGTGAAGCAAGCAGCACCCTCTGTGCACCAAAAAGGCAAAAAAAAAAAAAAAAAAGTGACCACAGGTATCTAAATGGAGGAGACATTAAATCAGGACTATCTTAGGTCATTAGGATTATTAGGGCTCTTGGAGTTAAGAGCCAGCCCGAGGTAACTTAGCACCTAACACTTACCGTTTGAGGGCAAAATATGGTAGGTGTTGGTAGTGACTGATGTCCACACTTGAGTCGCTCATGGAAGGTTAAGTTCTGTAGGGCCTGCTGCCTGTTCTAGTCGGCTCCGGTTCCTGGCTACATGCACTGAGATGCTTCTCCTTGCTAAGCTGGCTGGCTTTGGAGGACAGTGACAATGTTATATGACCTCGGTCTCACCCAGGACCTCCCACACAGAAGACGCCAAACAGCATATGGAATTAAAGTATATCTTATGTACTTATTTAGGAGAGTAATTAAATGTATAATATATTTTAGAAAGAATTCTTCCTCAAATGCCTAAACACCAAAAAGTTTGCCATGTAAACTAGTAAGCTTTCATGATTAAAAAAAAAAAAAAAAGACCTCTTTCAGAATATAAATTCACGCATAAAAAGGTCTGGGTTATCCAAAAGAAATTCTCTCTCTTATAAACACCAAATTAAATACTGCATAAGAGGTGCACCCCGGGACAGCACCGTCTGGAGAGCCACGCCTGTGCATCTTTCCTTTTCTCGAAGTGCTTCATGAAAGTTAAGAGTTGTCAGAATAAAAAACACGAGTTGCAAAGGGAAACATTTCACTTGCCGTTCTTATTACATTTTTAGTACCAGTCAGGGGCATTGGGCATATTAAAAATATATAATTTAATTCTCAAGCCATAATTTTGTTCATCTGTCCCCTAAAGTACATTGTCAAAAGAAGTCCAAGTTCAGTCTACTCTGCAGCCGATATACATATGCTGATGGACAGCGTGACGCTCTGAAATGACAGCAGAACTATCATCCTTTTACAAAAATGAACTTGGTCCCAGGCGGGAGGAGAAAAAGAGTAAGTGAGAAGGAGAAGAAAAACACGCAAAGGAGAACTGCTTGAATTGAAGTGAACGCAGCAGAGTACCGTGTTAACTCCTAAGTCAGCGAGCCCAGGGTCCTCCTCTAGAAACGGTTGTTAAATTAACTTAACACACAGTAACAACTATACAACAATTAGTCCACCATTACCAAAAAGGTAATGAGTTCACAAATCATTCATCTAGCTCCAAGCTTCCAACCATCATCATGATTTTTAGATTTCTCGTGAGGCCTCCCTCACGGATTTATTGAACACAAAGTTTTGCACTCCTGCCAGCTCACCCTCCTCTCCCGTACACAGGGAACGCGTGACGTTCGCTCTGGACGGGACGGTGGACAATGTTTCCATTTCCTCATGGGCAATTTGGGTTTATCCTGTAAATGCAAATATGGCCGGAGGAAGTCATCTCTCCTGTAGACAGTGACCGACCCCTCAGCAGGACACGCTGACTATGCCTTGTTTTGTACAATATTGTGAAAAACCGTGCTTTGATAAATGCACAAGCTCCCCTGATTAACCACCCTCCACCATCCCCATCCCCCAGGACGGTTGGCCAAAATCTGATCAGATCCCATTTGGGTGTAATTCCCATGGTCACTGGGATCCTGAAGCTTCTAGAGTGCTGTCTACTCCGGGAGCGTGCAGTCCATCCTGTGTGGCAAATGTCCTGTGTTTTAAGTACCAGCGAGTACTTCTCCAGGGTCACAGAGCCTCGGTCTCCATGCATGAGGACTGCTTTTCCTAGCTGCCCTGTGACAACTGGGTTTCACATTTCCTGAAACTAGATCTGTGGAAGGAGTCTCTGAAATTACAAAGGAGAGAGGGGGGTGGGGAAACAGAGGTAAGAAAGATCAATTAATCTTTTAAAGAGAGTGGCGGAGGGGGATCACCCACCAGAAAAGGATAAGGATTGTGGGCAACTCAGTGAGTTAGTGAATGTGCAAAGGTCCTGCGATTCCTTCACACCAGGGCCAGAAAAAACACTGGAGGAAATGGGTCCTGGGAAGACCACGGGCAGAAGGCCAACATGAAGGGGTCCCAGGGAGGTCACAGAGAAGGTAGAGGGAGTGCAAGGCACTCAGGATGGAGGCAGGACAGATGGGGTTCTGGCGGCTTCTCTGACCCCAGGTGCACTCTCTGTCCTCAGAACTCCTGCAGCTCCCCAGTGTACCAGAGCGCGCCCTGACCCACTGGGCCCTAAGCCCTGTCCTTTATCCCCCGGGAAGAGGCCTCCTCCGCCCTGAACTTACCTCTTGTGACTCTCAACTCTGAATATTGGCTTGTAGAGTTCTGGAATTTTCCGCTCGATCATTGGCCTGAGGTTCTCTTTCAGCTTGTGGTAGTTCTTTTTGAGTTCCTGCTGATACTCCCTCTGGTCGGCTGTGATGAGACGCTTGTTTTTCTCTACGGCCTCACCGCACCTGAATGCAAACATCAGGGTAGGGCCGAAATGAGGTTGTATTTCACAGGAGTTTGAAGTACTTAGGTGTTATCTAACATTTCTTGAGTACCTCCAAGAGTGTCTTCAAATTCGGGGGCCTATCTGGATTGCCCGTGGAGCCTTTCAAAGTTCAGATTTCCAGAAATCTGGTACCTCAGATTTAAGGAACCAGAATCCCTAAGGAGTAACAGCCAGGAATCCCTATTTTTGCAAAGTCACCCAGTTGCAAAAATTACATGCTCTGAGTTGTTACATGCCAGTCATCATACAAAGGGTATTCCATGCATTATCTGGTTAATTCTCCCAACAAATCCGGAAGTCTGTATTTATCTCCATTTTGTCCTTGAAGCTCAGAAATGTTAGGTCACTTGCCCAAGATAACGGCGAGGAAGCCGTGAGGCCAGGATTCAAACTCAGGGTCATTGTTATGCTCACAAGAAACTCACTGTAACTTGCAGCAACATGGTAGACAGGGCAGATGCCACTCAGCCCCCCTCCTGCTGCACACACATGGAAGTGCTAGAAAGCACAGCAAACGTTTGCTGTAGGAGAAAGGGAAGCCCCAGGTCCCGGAGAGGAGGAGAAAAATCCACATCAGAGTGATAGCAGGAGCTGATGCCATGGCAGCCGTCCCAAGACCTGCCCATTAGAATTTCAAGACTGCAAGGGGTCCTGGAGGCTGGGGGAGGTGCAGGGTGCTGGGACCCCACACAAGACAGGAGACGTAGAGGGCAAAGTGGGGCTCTGAATATGCCCCTTGCATATAGGGCTTGAAAAGCTGCTACCCTGTTTATGAAAAGGGGTCTAGAAAAATACTGCCAGTTGTCCAGAGAGGTGGAATGAAAGCTTGCTAAGAGTCTGGGGCCATCACTAGGAAAGAAAAGCACTTTAAGAACTGAAATTCTAGGCTGGCGCCCCACGTGGGTATGAGTTACAAATTTATACTCCTGGGCAGTGAGGGCTCCAAGGTGAGAAATTAACTTAAAAAGCAACCAAGGTAAGTGGAATCCCCAGGGCTCGGACAGAAATTAATGTAAAGTTGCTTTAGAGAAATGCTTTTTCCGTCTGGGCTCATGGGCCACCCACAGAAAGAGTGAGCCTTGCCAAAGATGAGCTCACAGTACAATATCACAAAGCATAGGAGGAAAACAGTCATCACGGGGGAGGACCAACAGATGCCACAAGCAGGAGAAACAGCCCAGTAAGAATTTGAGATGACAGAGCAATATGAAAGACCAAAGTTAATATGGAGATGTGATTAAAAAAAAAGGCATAAAATTCAAGATGAAAATAACTGGAGAGTATGAAAAAAGAGATCAGGGAAACTTCAGAAAAGAACCAAATGGAACTTCTAGAAATAAAAATATAGTCACTAAGATAAAAAGAAAGATCCCAATGGACGGGTTAGAAAATAAACCAGACACAAATGGAGAACACACGAATTATATGGCAGATCTAAGGAAATCACCGAAGAAATTTTTTTAAAATTAAAAATATAAAAAAAGGGTTAAGAACCTGGAGGTAGAGGGACGCCTGGGTGGCTCAGTCAGTTAAGTGTCTGCCTTTGGCTCAGGTCATGATCTCAGGGTTCTGGAATGGAGCCCACCCAGCACGGGGCTACCTGCTCAGCAGGGAGCCCGCTTTTCCCTCTCCTTCTGCCCCTCGCCCCCCACTCATGCTCTCTCTCTCTCTTGCAGATAAAAAAATAAAATCTAAAAAAAAAAAAAAAAAAGAGCTTGGAGATATAACGGAGATGCCCAACCCACATCTGAATGACTCTCTAAGGGAATGAAACATAAGAGGCAATATTTAAGGAGATAACAGCTGATAATTTTCCAGAATTGCAAACTGACACAAATCCTCTCATCGACAGAAACAGATCCATACGGAGCTCCACTATGGTGAAACCGCAAAGCGTCAGAGAGAAAATCATTACAGCTCATTGTGTTGACCTCACTTGTAGACAGTTAAGCCCAGTGTGTTCACGGTCTCCCACAGAGTACGCTACGTACCAAAGAAGAAAACTCATATTATTTAAACATGATAAAGTCTTGCTTTTTATTTCATACTGTGCTGCCTAAGGGAACTTACAAATCAACAAAGCTTGAAGGGACACCATAATGGTTGAAACCTAGCTGGCCTGCAAAAATTGGTAATAATTCTTTATTACCCTGCAGGTGAATGGGATCCTGGTGATCAATGTGGTTTAAACTGTTTTCCCAATAGCAGGGGTAGATCTGGGGTAAGTCATGGGGCTACCCAGGCCTTGTGACCCAAATCCTTGGTATTACCACTGAGCACATTTTCAGGATGACAGCCGAAGGTGAAGTGGGTAGAATGTGGCTACAGGACAGGGGAGAGCTACCTGGCCTAGGCAAAAATAAACCCGTGACCATAGCTTTCTTACACAATTAGCCCCTGGCAGAAGGATTTGATTTAACTCCACCAGAACCCAAAAGCTCCCCTCTAACTGGATCTTCGCCAATCTTTTAAGTTTGATGTTAACTGAAGCAAACTGTAGGATATCTGAGGTTGCGTATCAAGTGTTCAAGAAAGGGTGGGAAGGGGAGGTGTATAATCTTTGAATCCTAAGAAATCACCATTATCCCTTATGTTTTTATTGCTTCTTAACTCACAGTTACGAGCTACGGCCATTTGTAAAATAAAATCAGCTTCAGGATGACTTCAGGCCTGGGTTTGTAACACTGGCAGATGACAGGAGGCCTGCAGAGGCTGACCGCATCCTTGGGAATGTCTCTGAAAACTAGGGGGGAATTAACTGAACTCTCCCCAGTCTTTGTGCTCAGAAGTCTAAGAGCTAGCGGGTGTACTCTGATTGTGTACCATGTGTCCTGGACGTGGTTAAATGCTTTCCATGCTCGGCGACTGGGGTAAAAGAAGCCAGTGTGGTCTCTACCTGGCTCTGTCTCCCGGGACACGTGCCTTCGGAGTTCTGAACCACCTGCTCTTTGAGTATTTTTCAGCTCAGACAGCAGACATGTGAGTGAGGAAGACTTCAGGCAATTCAAGCCCCAGCCACTGTCTGGGTGCCACGGAGAGACTGGGCAAAAGCCACCTCGCGGAGCCCACCAGCCCCTAGAACCACACACGTGTAATAACTCAATGTTGTCATTTTAAGCCACTAAGTCTTGAGGTAGCTCGTTGCACAGCAATAGATGAAGTGTTTTACAAAGACAAATATATTAATAGGTGGGGTGAAAATGATTTGTTCGATATGAGAATGATGAAGTACTAGGGAGTTTATATTCCTGCCCCTGGTTTTTCACAGTTCATGAAAGATGCAGAGACGGAGTGCCCTGTCCCGGGTCACGCACCTGCACGAACAGCAGAGTCAGGTGCACGCTCAGAGACCTGCCTCTCCTCGGCTCAGGCGTCCCTGGCCGCAAACCTTACAGAGGCACCCAAGTCACGGGCGGACTATGTCTATATTTAAATCAGATGGTTAAGTTTCTGTTTCCTCTCAAACTGATCTGGTCTCTGCCCCACCAAATGATGTGACACCGATGGCTCACTTAGTATGTGCCAAGCCTTGTTCTAAGCTCTGTGTCTTAACTCATCGTATCCGACACTGGATCTAAGAGATAGTTACGATTATAATTCCCATTTTAAAGTTGGAGAAACAGAGGCCAGGTAACTTGCCCAAGGTCCCACAGCTAGTTAAGGCACGGTGGGTCCGTGAGCCCCAGCAGCCTGGCTCAGGAGCCCACACTCCTAACTGTGACACCACGTACTCCCCCTGGGAAGACACTGGCCTTTCCAGCTAGAATCTAGGCATATGGCCTTGGTCTCAAGTTGAAAGTGTTCTCTCTGGAGCCCCAGTTTGTAGTACTCTGCCTTTCTCAGCTTCTTCCTGGTACCCCTTTAGCAAACCTCCCCTCAGGGCCCAGTGAAGAGATGGAACTTCTGGAATGGTGAGAGTCTGACAGCGATACTGGAGAAGCTGAAGACTGGACTCCCGCCTGCCCTCTGGGACTGGGCTCCAGGCCCTTTAAGGCAAGGGAGGAGCTTTTGGGGGCAGGGCACCAGGGGCACAGGTTGCCTCCTGCAGTGGGTGTGAGAGAGCCAGGGCTCCGCCAGGCACCCCTCCCCGGTGGTTTTCTCCAATTCAGCCCCCACATTTCCTCCCTCCCCGGGCGGCCTCACCCAAACCCCCGACCCCAAGGGCAAGCCTGTCCTGAGTGAAGACTTCAAATCGTGGTTCGGCCACTTACTTGCTGTGTGACCTTGGGCTGATTATAACTTTCTTCAACCTCCTTCATCTATAAAGTGGGTTTACGGGGATGAAACGGTGTCAGGTGTGTGACGACCTAGCTGACCGGCGACTGCCAGGGAGGGCTTCACGGTCAACACTGCCTGCTTTTTGGGAGCGAAGTAGGGGTTACAGCCCAAAGAAAGGCATCATCCTGTGTGCCCCCCACCACTACAGGACGCAGCGCTGTGGGGGCAGGGAGCGCACCCCAGGGCAGACCAGGGGCAGGATCTTCCTGTGGTCCCCTCAGAGGTTGGGTCTGTGTGGCAGCCTCCCTCACAGAAGGTCCGGTGGCCCTTTCTCCTCCTCCTAGTGCCAGATGTGGGGGGGTGGGGGCTACAGGCTAGGGAAGGTGTCCAGGCTCGCATCTGACACCTGGAAGCAGATTCCTAGAGTCCAGGCAGAGGGGGGTGGTTCACCAGACCAGACTCATATTTGAGTCACATCACACTGGCTCAGGCCCTGGGCTTCTGTCCTGAAGACTCACAGAGTCCTGCAGTTCCCATGTTTCTATAATATTCTCTAATTTGGTATCAGCTCCAGCAACCCTCTGGCATGATGACCCCTCTCTGAGCACGGACCAGCCCTGAGGACCAGCTTGCTCAGGAGACTTGGGGGTTGGGGTGCGCTGAGAGAGAAGGACATGATCACATTGTAACAAAAATGGATTTTGGGGGGGGGTTTAGAATCATTACAGGAGGCATGAGGGAGGGGAAGAGCCCTGTGTGTGTGTCTGGCGGGGGGGGGGCGCGTATGCACCCGCATATGTGCCTGATGTATAATCCGTTCTACCTGGCTCTCAGTTTTCTAGCATCCTTGGCCCCGATAAGGTCTCTGTGACCCTAGAAAAGGGACATAGGAAGTCAACAGAGGAAGTCATTCCTATGTCCCCCGTCCTGAGCAACCCCTCACAATATTTGAGGCTTTGCTTTCCTGTTACATATTCAAATCTCTTCCTGCCTCCTGCTTCTGTTTCTACCTACATGATATACATTTGGTGTTCCTTTGGCCGCTTGGGCAAATTCTCCCTCCCTCCTCTTCACAGACCCTCACTGCAGTCTGCAAACACCACCGCTCCACGGGCCGTGTCCCATCTCTGTGACCATACGTGTGGTAGAAGCCTGTCCGGGTGTATCTGAAACTACTTCCCCTAAAGACAACTCGTGATGGAGGTGCCGTGGAGGACATGGTCTTTTATCTCAATATAAAAATAAATGTAAGGATCACTTAGTCTATGTAAGACTGAGAGTGTTCAGATGTTATGGACTGAATGTGTCCTCTGCCCCCCACCCCCAATTCCTTTGTTGAAGCCCTAACACCCCATGAGATGGTATTTGGAGGTAAGGCCTTCTGTTCAGAGGCATTTTGGTGTAAATTACCGTGGGGATGGGACCCACAGGGTAGGATTCGTGCCCTTGTCAGAGAGCGTTCTTCCTCTTCCTCTCTCCACCCTGTGAGGAGGCTCTGCCAGCACCCTCATCTCAGCCTCCCCTGCCTCCAACGCTGTGAGAAGTAAACGTCTGTTGTTCCAGCCACTCAGCCCATGGTATTTGGTGACACCAGCCTAAGCTAAGGCAGATAGGTAAGAAAAAAATTTAAAAACCCAGATGGGCTCTGGTCGCACCGTCTAAAACAGCTTGAAGTAATTTGGGGAGCAGAAGAAAGAAACAGAATGGGGTATCTCGCCATCTTGGCTTCTGAAACCTGGAGGTGTTTTTTTTCTTATGGCAGGAAAAGGCTGGAGGGGGTCAAGGTCCCCACCTGGCAACTGGGTGAGGAGCTGCGGGACTGGCTGGCTGAGCATCAGCCACCTCGGGCTGGCCTGCCAGGTCCTCTACGGTCTGTCCGGTGCCACGACAGCCAAGTCCAAGGCCACAGTCTAAGGCAGGACCTCACTGCAGGGCACCTGGCAAGTGTAAGCTTTCGCGCTCAGCAAAGAGGTATCAGAAGACTCACAATGTTCACCTTGGAAATCTGGGCTTATCAACCCACTGCCCAAGTCTGCCGAGCAGTGGGGGCTCACTCACAGGAAAACCCAAGAGCTGTCCCACCCCCCCAGTATTTTCCACTCTTGCATCACCTTGGCTGTCTGTTGGAAGCAGAGAGTGGGCAGGAAATACCGGGTGCAATAATGTGACAAAATATTGATTTTGTTCATTAAAAGCCTGCAACTTGCTCAGGGGACTTGAGAAGCAATTAAGCAACTGGGGGGGGGGGTCTGCTTGCCTCCTGCTGTGTTGAGGGTCTGATTTACAGACTAGGGAACAAAGTTGTGTCTCCTCTTCACGAGCCTGCTTTTACATTTCGGTTCTGTTCAGAGCCCATCTGCCAATACCACTGTCTTTCGTCTCTCCTCTTGTCCTAGCAGGCTTCCAGAACACGCTGCTCTTACTGACTCAGAGGACCCCTGAGTTTTTTGTGGTCTGTTGCTTTACGAGGCATGGCTTCCTCTTCTGACCGTCCCCTTTGTTCTACCTAAATATTCAAGACCAAGTTGAAGTGAAGGCTTCCCCAGCCCTCCAGCCTCTGATGGACCGTCCCTTTCTGAACTCTGCAGCCCTGTATTTCCTGCACTCCTGGCAGTGGCTAGTGCACGCAGCACTGTGTTCCTATTTGGCCATGCACATAGGGGTCCCGTCGGGAGCAGAGGGATTCTCAGCTCCTGTATTCCCACAACTGATATCCTACCCGGGTCATACTCTGTCTCATTAAACATTTTGGAGGTCCTTTCAGAGGGTCAGAGAGACCTGGGCCACTGCCAACTTCAGGGGCCTTCAACCAGAACTTATTTCATTTTATTTATTTTTTCAAGATTTATTCTAGAGAGAGAGAGAGTAAGCGCAAGCCAGGGGAAGGAGCTGAGGAAGAGGGAGTGAGAGCATCTCAAGCAGACTCCCCACTGAGCATGGAGCCCCACATGGGTCTCAATCCCAGGACCCCAAGATCATGACCCGAGCAAAAATCAAGAGCCAGATGCTTAACCAACTGAGCCACCCAGGTGTTCCCCGTAACTAATTTTAAATGAAGATAAGTGGAAAGGAAATAGATCTTTAAAAATTCCCGCAGTATTTTCTAGTGTTTTGTTTTGTAAAAATGCACTATTTACTAAAGAAAATGCAGCTTTTGTGCAATGTCAGAATTGCTATCAAATTCAGGAAGCAATTCAAATCCCAAAATATTAATAAATATAATGTCTGTGTCTATGCCGTGGGTGTGTATGGGTGTGTGCACACAGACCGAGTGTGTCTCCATACGCAGCATGTTTGCAAACCTCTTAGCGAAGCCTGTGGAGAAGGAGGGATATCTCATCTTACCCAACACTGGCATGCAGATGAGTTCTCAGTGAATTTAGCAAACTTTCACTTTTAGCCTCCTTTATTCCTCATCTGTCACGTGAGGTTATTCCTACACTTGATATGCTGCTCTAAGGTTGAAAAGAAATACTGGTACACATTATCCTGATGTCACGGGTGAAAGGTCATCACATCCTTCATAATCACTCATTTTAGGGCCACAGAGACCCCACTGAACCCATCTCTACTGCAATAGTTTGCAAGACGTTGCTCAAAGACCCACACCTATGCAGCCGGAACAGGCCACTCCTGAAGCCAGTCCACAGAGGCTTGTCTGACAATGGGAACTGCCAGAGAGATGATACTTTTGAAAAAGCCCAGTGTTAGAATTGCCTTCACCAAATTTGAGGCAGGGTCTATTTTTAAGATTTGAAAAATAAGTTACTGAGTGATATTAAAACTTCTAAAGCCAATGCCAACACCCTCTTGGACTTGAAAGCATGGTGGACGGTCAGCACATGGATGGAGGTGTGGCCTATGTGGTTCAGAAGATCTGGATTTGAACTCAGCTCTCCTACTAACTAGCTGTGTGACCTCAGGCAAAATCATATCCCATCTCCAAACCTCTGTTTCCCTTTTTTGCAAAACGAGGCTGGTTTGATGTGTGAGGAACACACACAAGATGATAAACATGAAAGCACTTCACGGTTTGAATGTCAGTTACTTAATAGTACGCATAAGGCCGGTCTCCTGCAGAGGTTCCCTGGCATGAGTATGCATCAGAATTCCCAGAATGTTAAAACCTAGACTGCCAGGCTCCACCTCGGGAAATCCCGATTCAGTAGGTCTAGTTGGTGCCCGAGAAGTCACCTTTCTAGCAAGTTCTCAGGGGATGCTGTAGCTGCTGGTCTGGGGACCCCACTCTGAGAACCACTGCTCCTTCCCAGCCATATTCCCTCTTACCGCATTATGAATTCCTTAAAGCATAATCTCAGCTTGTTGTGATGTCGATAGAGCTTTGGGTCAGCTGGAATTTCGGCCAAGAACACTTGGGCTACTTCCAGTGGGCCCTGATGGAAAAAGGAACAGAACAATATGACATTGGAAAGAAAATTAAATTACTTGGGAGAAAATCTTGGATCGACTTCTTAGTTTGGACATTTAATTCTGGCGGTAGTGTGACCGCAACAAAAAATCAAGGAAGGTACTGAACTTCTCAGGAAACTTTGATTTCTTAGGAGTCTGGAGATTTAGGAGAATACTCAGAAGTATAAATGTATTTTCTTTTCTTTTCTTTTTTTTTTTTAAGATTTTACTTAATTATTTGATAGAGAGGGAGAGAGAGCAGGAGCGAGGGGAAGGGGCAGAGGGAGAGGGAGCTGGACAGACTCCCCGCTGAGTAGGGAACCTAACACTGGACTCGATCCCAGGACCCTGAGATCATGACCTGAGCCGAAGGAAGATGCTTAACCAACTGAGCCACCAGGGCACCCCAAAAAGTATTTTCTTAATCAAATGCTATACTAATAATAGGCTCTCCTTTGTATGTAAAGGTAATACTACTGCATCACAGGGTATGTGCTTTGAGTTGCTTTTCTAAAATTGAGCATTGTCTTTTTTTTTTTTTAAGATTTTATTTATTTATTTGACAGAGAGAGAGACAGCCAGCGACAGAGGGAACACAAGCAGGGGGAGTGGGAGAGGAAGAAGCAGGCTCATAGCGGAGGAGCCTGATGTGGGGCTCGATCCCGTAACGCCAGGATCACGCCCTGAGCCAAAGGCAGACGCTTAACCGCTGTGCCACCCAGGCGCCCCTGAGGATTGTCTTGCATCATCCTTCTATATTCACTTGTTGGACTAGTTGTGGGCGCCATTTTGTGTAATTGCTGGCTTGTGTCAGAGATACACATAGTACACGGTTGTGGGTTCATAAAGTCTTCCATTTTCCTTAAAGGATTGGGACTTAAAGCAAAAACTTCCTAATATTTTCTGATCTTGGAAATAGAATAGTCATTTCTCCTGTGCTATTTCTGCTCCTTTGATATTATCTGAACACAATTTTTGCAGGGAAGTCCAGCTGTGCTGAGTGAGGAAAAAGTCATGATACTCATTGGTTTTTGAGTGGAGGTGTAGACAAGAGCAGATCTGGATCTGAAATTAAGGGTGAAAGTATGAAGCTAGTACCTCCCTGTATCTGAGACATGTTTAGTTACATGCTGAGTTTGGGAGTAAGGATTCTAAGGGGTAGAGAGAGAATATCTAGCTTGGTATGAAGTGGCCCAAGAAGCCTGGTCCCTGGTAACTCCTGGTTGGCAAGGTCCTGGCATGCTGGATTGGTCTCGTGACTGACCCAGGGGCTGCATGTTCTAGACCCTTTCTTGTCTCTCCTACAGACATTCTTAGATTGGCCTCAAGCTCTGCAACAACTCTGCCTAAATTGGGCATGACTCAGCCCTCTGCAACAGAACCCCAGATCTGCAGCGTGCTGCCAGGTCTGGCCTCAGAGTGAAGACCTCTCTGTGAAAACGGTACTCCTTACACGTGGTCCACTCATGTCTAGGACTTCTTTTCTTTCTTTTCTTTTCTTTTTCCTTTTCTTTCTTTCCCTTTCTTTCTTTCTTTCTTTCTTTCTTTCTTTCTTTTCTTTTCTTTTCTTTTCTTTTCTTTCGTTTTTATTTTTTAAGACTTTATTTATTTGAGAGAGTGAGCAACAGAGAGAGAGCACAAGGGGGGTAGGGGCAGAGGGAGAAGCAGACTCCCTGCTGAGCAGGGAACCCAATGCGGGGTTCGATCCCAGGACCCTGAGATCATGACCTGAGCCCAAGGTAGGTGCTTAACCAACTGAGCCACCCAGGCACTCTTGGGACTTCTTTTCTACCATGGTTGTTACATGAAGAGGCCTCCTCAAAGTCTTCTAAACCTCACAAGTGTTGGGTCTAATTTATGTGTGGATCAGATCCCTCATCAAACTTACGGAAGGAGGGCGTAGACATACAATGAAAACCAAAGTGACAAGGACGGGAGGAGCTGCCAGCAGCTGGTTTTGCTCACCTGATTTACAGTAGCTCCGACAGAGCCCTGCAGCACCATCTGAAGCATCTTGGCATCAGGGGGCTCCTGGTGAATGGCAACGGCTAACTGCAGGGTCTTCTTCTTCATATCTTCGATGGCAACTTCAATTGGTGTCAAAACAAACTGAACATAAGACATAAGTGCAGGGAAGTCATTGTCTGGTCTTGTAAGTCACAGACAAACCTGGGGCTATGATGCACCTGGATTTGAAGAGGCAGGTAAGGAGACCTTCAGAGTATTTAGAATACTCTGGATAGGTTAAGAGGAAGGAAAGACCCACCATTGCTTGAACACTTACTGTGTTCGGGGAACTTTGCGGATATTTCTCATGGACTCCTTTAAACCACCTCTGTATTCTCTCCATTTTACAGCCAAAGAAGGATTTGCAAGGTTAAGGAAGTGGCACAAGATGACACAGGGTAGTAAGTAGGGAGCTCAGAAATTGATCACAATGATGTCTACATTCAAAATCCATGTTCTTCCTACCTTGTTAAATTTCCTTTCCAATTACTGAACAAGTTACTTGACTTATAATTAGAGAAGGTATCAGAAGTACACTCAAGGTTGTTGTCCCCACCGTAACATATGATTTTGGCATCATTTGTACCTTCTCCAACGCACCCTGAAGGTGAATTCCCGGTTAACAGAATTCTCTTAAGGGTCAATCTGCTAGTTGCCAAGTTCTGCAGGTTTGGGGTAGGGTCCTTCTTGAATGTTGTAGGTGGAAGTATACCCCCCCCACTTCATATACTGAAGTCCTAATTCCCAGTACCTCAGAATGTGACCTTATTTGAGATAGGGTCTTTCTGGAGGTAATCAAGTTAAAGAGAGGACATTAGGATGGGCCCTGTATGATGGATGTCCCTATAAAGGGAGGAAATTTGGACACAGGGACACATGTCAAGGGAGAGAATGTGAAGACACAGGGAGGAGACTGTCATCCACAAGCCAAGGAGGGAGGCCCAGAACATATCCATTCCCCACAACCCTTGGAAGGAACCAACCCTGCCAACATTTTAATTTGGTCGCTAGCCTCCAGAACTGTGAGACAATACATTTCTGCCGTTTCAGCCATGCAGCCCGTGGTCCTTTGTTACAACAGTCCTAGTGATCTAACACACCGGGGTTCTCCGGGAAGGGAGATACGGCCAAGAAATGCTGTGAGAATTCTTACAGGGACCATGTGCTATGCCTACCTGTCCTAGTGTTCAAAAGTCCATAATAATAAGAAATATAATAGATGCCTTCTAACCCAACCTCCTCCTAACTGAGTCACTCATTCAGGATTTCTTCATCCACGAAGCTCGCTCTCTGATGTGGTAGCTGAACACCCTAGCCGGTGGGCAGTGAGCTCAGTCACTTCTGCTCCTGCCCCTTGAGGCATCCGTTCACCACAGTTCAGCTCGGTGCGTTCGGCAACTTGATGATGCCTGTTACGCCTGTTATTTTAATGACCTCATCTAATTAAAGAATGCACAAACTATGAGCTGTGGGTGTGGAAAGAAACAGAACTGTTTCTATGAACACCAAGCTGAATGGTGGGGCAAGGCATCACGAAAGTAAGTCGCTGTAAAGATTCCTGCCATATCAGGTGTGCAAGACAACTGTAAAAGGCTAGGGGCAAGCAAGTCATAAAAACCCAGAAGGACTCTGCCCTCATATTGTTTAGCAAGTATCTTTAAGCTCCTCCTCTGCTTTATAGAAATGAAAACTGAAAATTATGGACAGTGTATTAAGGGTGAGGCTTATTCTAGAAGACAATGCCGAGCTGTGATCCGCCAAACCCAAATCACAGGGAAGGCTGGGGCCCTATATAAACCGAATGACAGAGAAATGTCCACATCTGTATTTTAAAGTAGAATAAAATGTTTATACTATGTCTAGTTTCAAGACACTTTCTTGATCAGTCCTCTTACAATGGATTCAAAGTCTTCTACTGTACGTAGACCCAGAGAAGAGAAAGGGGTCCTTGCTGTCAGTGTGTAGATGAGGAAGTTCAATGAAAATAAGTGCCTTGGGCCATGTCCCAGGAGGAATCTGGGACTAGAGGCCAGCTGGTCTCCTTGCCTGTCTTGCATGGGGCCCTTCCTCCAGCTCATCACCAACTCATGCGGATACTCGCTTGCTGTTCTGGTCTCTGTTAACTAATCACACAACTCTGTCTGAATCACCTGTAAGCTTCCAAATATATAAAAATTCAATATTAAATATTTAAAATTTAAATATATATTTCATATAAACATATCATGAAAGTATACATGTTAAATATTGTCATTTTGTCATTCTATTTATGTTAAAGATATAACTTCAAAATGTAAAATATTTAAATATAAAGTAATGCTACGAAATGCGTGGCTGCCTAAATGGGATTCCCTGGCGCCGTCAGAGTCACGGGATAACCCCCAGGATACTATTTCCAGTGTGTCCCTTTCTTTGGTTTTCACTCCAGTCTCCCAGGAAGGAGCACGGAGAAGGTGTGTGTGTGTCATCCTGGAAGGAGACTCAGCATTCAGGGGTGACCTCAGTCCCGAGCCCGTTGGCTCCAGGGGCCATTACCTCTTCCTTCTGGATGACGCTGATCCTGGTCTTGATGTAGGGGAAGGCGTGCATGGTGGTGAGGACGGTGTTCCGCCGGTACTGCTCGTGCAGCTCTCCCCGGGGCCGCCCCTCCAGGGTGAACGGGGTGGTGTACATGAACCGTCGCAGATTGAAATTCTTCTCAAAGTATGTTACCCTGTCTTTCATCTCATACTCATCAAAGTAGGGCTCCACGAAAGTGATCTGTATGTAGGCCTGAGGGGGAAAAGGGGGAAGGAGGAGATGAGCTCGTCCGCAAGCCACCACCCAGGATGCACTGGGGAGGCATGCTGGGACACAGCGCCACTGCTCCACCCCTGGGCCCGTCCAAAAGCCACAGAAGCTGAGCACGTCAGGCTGACGTCTGGCCTGCTCCGCACCCCCAGGGAGACAAAGGGCTGCGGGCGAGAAGGACAAGGCTGCGTGCCTGTGTGAAGTCAGGTTTCCAAGCTGCCCCTCCACGCCGACCTCACTGGTCCCACTGACACTTGGTACAAGAGTTCGCAAACTGCTATTCAGAACAGACAAGCTTTCCTTTTTGGAGCCACCACGACCACTACCCACTTAGGAGAATGGCCAGGCTGAAGGCGAGTGACAATCCTGAGCATGGCCAGGGATGGAGAGGTGCTGGAACTTTCACATACCGACGGTAGGAGTGCAGAGCGGGACAGCCCCTTCTAACATTGGCTAGCCACTCCTTACACAGATAGATGACACTGGCCATCCGATCCCTGAACCCCGCTCTGACGTGTGTGTCCAAGAGAAGCGAAAACTCACCTTCACACACCTTGTCTACAGCAGAATTCATAATAGACAAAACCCAGAAATAACTCAAGCACGCCTCCTGCGGGGGATGGGTAAACAGACGGTGGTACGGCCAGATGACAGAACGCGAGTCCGCAGGACAAGAGAACGGACTACTACCACACGGACGACTCCCACGTGCACTGAGCAGTGACAGAGCCAGACTCACAGGACTGTGTGCTTGCGCTTATGATTACAGGGTTCCATTTATACGACCTTCTGGAAAAGGCAAAACTACAGAGACGGATGGCAGATCAACAACAGTCAGGGGTTCAGAGCAGAAGGGAGAGGCACGGGGAGATATTTGGGGGTGATGGAACTCTTCTTGGTGGTGGCTAAACGTGTTTGTCGAAACTCACAGAACTCAACACCAGGAACGTGAACGTCACCGCACGTACTTCATTTAAAAATCTGCGTGCACGTGCACACACACACACACACACACACACACACACTGAAGAAGGGCACTTACTAAGAAAGAAGGCATCTTTAAAAAAAAAAAAAAGAATGACAGTGACCACAGTCTTTGTAATACCACCCGATGAAAAGGGTGGGGACGTCATTGACCTCAGCCCGTAAATCACTATTTAGTGTGATGAACTCCGGCTGTCGTTCTGGGTTCTGCCTCTCAACTAAAACTCTCAGCACCTGCCTTGGGCATTTTAGAAGAAGGGACAAGTGTACCGTGTGTCAGGGACGTCACTGGCGACTGTTCGCGGCATGGGCTGTGCACGCCTATCTTCCAAGGACCTCCGACACCTCTGTCTAAGCCTAGCTCAGCTCTTACCACACTCACTACCTTAGGCCTTGACTAGGGAAGGTGTCTCAAGTGAGCAAGTCTTCTGAAATCTGGAGAAAAACAAATTCTTACGTTTGGTCAGTTCCTCCCTACTTGCATCATCTCCTTAATATCCTGGAGGACAGAACTGAGGGAACAGTTTGGACTCTTCACTTTCCAGGCCTGCCAGATGGCAAACGCTCTTCTGGCCCCAGCGTTTCATAAATACCTTGAACTTGCATTATTCCCAGCAGCTTAGACGGCCTCACGCACACATCGGTCTATGAGGTGGGCTGAGCGGGAGGACAGCACCCGTGATACATTAAGGAATTTATCTAGTCTTTGTCTGCACTTGCTGGCACGCAGCTTCCAAAACCCTTGGAATGTCCTGAGGGATAGGAGTGTCTTTGTATTTTAATGAGGTGACCCAAGCTTGGTGGGTCCCAGGATGAGGGCTGGTCACCCAAAAGACCAATCATGTGATTAGAGGGTTGAGACTCCGGGCTGACTTTGGCCTCAACCAGGGAGGGGAGGTGGGGGCTGGAGACTTGAGTTCAGTAATGTGGCTCCTGAGTTAATCAGTCGTGCCCGGACACTAAGCTCTGGACAGCAAGACTATATGGAGCTTCCTGACAGGTGAACACATAGACGTGCTGGGCAAGGGCGGGGGTTAGGGGACATGCCCGAAGTCCACAAGGAGGGGGCATGGAAGCGCTGGGGTCCTTCCCAGACCTTGCCTTCTGTGTACCCTTTATCATAAAACTGTCATTGTCATAAGGCACTTTCCTGAGGTCTATGAGTCACTCTAGTGAATTCCCTAACCTGAGGGCTGCCACAGGAACCCCCAAATTAGTAACCATTTGGTCAGATGTGCGGGTGGCCCGAGGCTGGTGTCAGAAGAGAGGGCAGGGCTGTGCAGGCCTTTGCCCCTGCCACAGGCTCACGGTGGGGAGTGTCCAAACTGGATGCGGCACACCCAGCCGGGGATGGGACAGAATACGCTCTCTGTGACAAAGGGAGGTCACTGAGGTCCAAGCCCTTCTCATCATTCCCCCAATGTCACGGGGCCCTGCACGTGGCCAGAAGAAATTCCTGCAGCCTAGAGCAGGGTGCCATTAAGCACTGGCAGTGAGAAGTTTGCATCTTTTCAGTATGTTTGAAGTTGAGTGTAAAGTTTGCATAGAAAGGCAATAAAGAACAGTGATCAAGAGGACAGACCCTGAGCTTGGGTCCTGGCTTGGACACTTGCGTGATCCTGGAAAGCTGCTTGACAATTTTGTACCTCAGTTTTCTCATCTGTAAAATAGGAATAACCACACCTACTTCAAAGGGCTCTTGGAGGATGAAATGAAGTGATGCACACAAAGGGCCTGATGCAGTGCCAGGCACACAGTTGGTGTTTAATAAATGGCAGCTCTTATGGTTCCTGCCTTGGAATATGGTTTCTTTAAGACCTAACCATATAATAGTTGAACCCTCGACAACAAAGTTTGGTCACATTTAAATGACTTTGAGAGCCCAGACAGAGGAGGTCATATTATGTTTTGGGGGTAGAACGAAGGGCATCAGAGCCTGAGGGTGATTTTTTGCAAATTTCTCCATACCTTGTTAGGATCCAACTTGGTTTTGTCCACAGGAGCTGAGTCTTTTATCACTTCCACAAATTCCTCACCGAAACACTGGCCATAAAATCCCTAGGCAAGAAGAACCAACAGATGATAAAGGTTATTTTAATGTAATGCAATTCTCTGTGTCTCAGAAATGGAGTAAGTTTGAAACAGTGTAAGGAAGAATTTGCTCACTGATTATTGGAAGTCTTTCTGAGCTAATGAGGCAAGTTAGCATTTCTGGAGACAAAAATAAAAATATAAGGAAGCGCAGCATTGCAAACTGATGGCTGCTTCCCTAAAATAAGTGTGCTTGACCTCTAATTCTACCAATGTCTTCATATTTCCCGAAGCAGCTCCAGGGGAATGGCACTATTTACTTCTGGCCTTTTGTGCCCTAGGAACTTGGAGGTCACTCACTAGGCTTCCCAGAATGTGACAAACCACATTTCACAAGAAGACAAATCATACATTTCTAGTCCTATGGTGGAGAAACATATTAGGGAACCAAGCGGCCTGGGGTCAATTGCTAGTTTTCCTTCTCATGAGCTGAATGACTTTGGGCAAGTTACTCAACCACTCTGGGCCATGGCTTCTTTGAGTTAAGTAGGAATTAAAGTCTCTTATTTTCCAGGGGTGGATAGCATAAGGACAATTTGGCAACTAAAGTGTTTTAAGTTTTACAGCCATGAAAAAGCATAAATTCAAAGCAATACAAGCAGGCGTAAGGCATGAATTGAAATAAGTGTCAGCACTTCAGGGAACCCCAGTTACTCAGAAGGTTTTGTTTGGAGGGCACGCCTTGACTTTCCTCCTGAGTTCTTAGTGCTTGGCCCTTTCCATGTCTGCTTTTCTCACTTTTCTCTAGGCTGTTTTCCTTTTTCTCCATCCTTTCCTCTAGGAATATGCTGCTTTTTTCTATGACATTATGGATCAAAAGTAGACAGCAGGTTGGAGTTGGGGCTTCCAGCCTACGAGATGGGACACCGACTCCGATGAGCTGTAGAGGAGGGCTCCTTGGACCAGCTCAGCAGCAAGAGCTCACTGTGGTCATGGTGTGGCTACTGTGAGCATCTCTGTGTCAGAAGGGGGATGTGTTGTCCGATGATACCAAAAGGATGACTACAACACTTCCTAGGGATAACTCAGTAATTTGGCCAGATTCAAAGTCAAGGTAATAATCTTAAGGCTGAAAAACCATTACTAAAATTTAAAGAGTGACAGGAAAGCACATGACATCAACTGACTTTTGGGTAGTCTTGAAAACAAATACTCACCCTATAAATTCATAAATTTGGACAAGCAAATGCAGAATCTTAGGGAAAAATTCTCCAAATCCTGCTTTACCTTATGATCTCACCTAATACCTTCACATTATAAATGCAATGTGAATAAATTTTTATACAGATCAATGACAAATCCATAATTGGGGGGGGGCAATGACCCACTCTAACTTGTGTTCATGAAGTATACATTGTCAAGAACTTTTCTTACCTCTAGTCTGTGAGAGATCTCAGGGAGCTTGGTAATAGCAGGCTCTTTGTAAATAAATTCCTGCTCATCTAAATCCCCAAATTTGGATCCATAGAAACCAACTCGGAAGTAAGTCCCAAACATTCTCTTGTGACCCTAGTGAGCAAAATAAGGTCATTTTTGAGGATCTATAGGCTTGGAAAGGGCAAGATTCTTCTATTATTGTGTTATAAAACATTTTATTTATTTATTTTTTGAAGATTTTATTTATTTCTTTGACAGAGGGAGACGAAGCACAAGCAGGGGGAGTGGCAGGCAGAAGGAGAGGGAGAAGCAGGCTCTCTGTGGAGCAGGGAGCCAGATGTGGGGCTTGATCCCAGGACCCTGGGATCATGACCTGAGCTGAAGGCAGAGGCTTAACCATCTGAACCACCCAGGCACCCACAAAGCATTTTATTCCTATGGCTAATATAAACTGAAATCACGCCTTTAAAAAAATGCAATGTTTATGGAAGAAACTTCGGAAATAAGAAAGAAAGAAAGAAAGAAAGAAAGAAAGAAAGAAAGAAAGAAAGAAAGAAAGAAATGCCATGAAAGATTTCTAGGACTTCTTTGAAGTGAACTTTAAAAATCCTCACATTTCCTGGTTGTGCAGTCATCCAGGTGCTTTCTTTCAGTCTGAACTGTCTGAACCCTGGTTCTCTACCTATTCCCAGCCCCTCTCCATTGGGTAGGTAAGAGCGACAGCAATGATGTGCTCAAGGCAAATCGCTCACTAGAGAGGAAGCAGGACTAAGGATCTCTGGGACAGGGTCACCTGCTGCCAGGTAACAGGACCTGCTGGCCAGGCTCCCCAGCTACCTTGCTAATGATGCTGTCAAAAGCCTTCTGTAGCTTGTCGTGGGTGGAGGTCAGCTTCCGAAAGTCTCTGTGTGCTTCCAGGATGGGAATGACCAGCTTGTAGACCTCATTAACCGTCTCGTACAATCCTCCCTTGGAAAGAGAAAATCAACAAGAATTTAATCCAGGCGACAGTTAAGAAGAACATCCAGAGTTCGTTATGTGGTGGAGGATGGATTAGTAATGGGCGCCACAATATTTTACAGAGCAAGAGTGATGTCTGGGCTTCTCTGGGACGGCCGGAGCACGCAAACGGAACTAGACATGCGCTAAATGGTCCTATATGATGATGTTAAGTGGGCAAAAGGGTTTCCAAGGAATAAAAACAGGAGATTGGCAGCAGGGGCACGTAACTACTCAGGAAGGCAGCTCTGGCATAGTTAAATGTCATCAGGGGTCACCCTTAGCCAGATGTTTGATGCATGCCTAAAAGGAGTTGGTAGGATTCTAACTAGTTCACTTTCTTGAATTTTAGGAAAAATGGAAGTATATTGCTCTTTCTCTGAGTCCTGAAATGGAAAGCAGAAAAAAGAAAAGATAGTTAAAACAAAAAATACATAGAGGTCGTAAGGTAGGAAACTTGGAAATGAAACGTAGAAAAGAAAGAAAACTATACAGATGAACATAAAAGTGGATTAGCTAAACATAGTGAAGTGTTAGATATTTACTTGGCTTACAACTGGGGGGGGGGAGGAGTGGGGTTATTAACATGAAAATGGGCAAGAGACTTTCTCCACTACCCTGAATCGCACTTACTTAATCTACCTATTTTTTTTCTCTTATCAGGAGTGTGTAGACCCAGACTAGGCAAGTGAGGGGAGTCTTAGTGGTTTGCCCTCCCACCGTTCTCTGAGCTGGTCCTGCTTTGCGCCAATCCTGAGGACTACCTAGTTGTCAGAAAGACAGCCGGTCCATCTATTCCCTCCCTCTCCTCCCAGTGGCTCCGCCCCAATATTTTTTTCCACCGGAGGGAAAACGAGGGAGTGAGAACATGCCTCATCATTTGTGGTGTAACCCTGGACAAGCCATTTCACCTCTCTGTGGCCTAATTTCCACCCTATTAAATGGAAATAATACAGTGTAACTGCTGTGCAGCCGAAGAGCCTGCCATGAAAACCAGAATATTGCAGTGATGAAAGGCTTTCTTGGCTCCCAGCAGAACTGATGCAATTTGCATACATCAAAGTCATCTGGGGCCACCACCCCCCCCCAGCCCTGCACAGCCCAGCAGGAGGTGCGCCCGGCTCGGGGTGAAGACTGGCATTCATGGCGCTGGGAGTCTGGCCCACGCGGAGGCCCCGGGACCCCTGTGAGCACTGACCGTGCTGAAGAGTTCAGCGGCGTGCTCCAGGAGGCCCACCAGGCCGCTCTCGGTGAAGTACCGGCCTGAACACACGCCGTCCTCATCGGGTGACAAGGTGTCATCGGAGACCGCAGACTCCTCCAGCACGTTGGAAGAAATGTTCTGAAAGAGATCCCAGTATAAGCCCAGAGAACAGGGGGACCGGACTAACAAAGGGTACGAGAGGAACCCAAGATGGGGCACTGAGCCAGCGTGCGTTCAAAGATCCTCACAGAGCCTGTGATTATAGAATGTCTCTAAGTCCACCCACAAGACGCTCTGGCTGCCATTTATTTTGAAAGGATACACTGAGCAACTGGTCTTCAAAACTTACAATTTTCTTTTCTTTTTGACCTTTAGGACATACACAAAGGACACTTACCTCAGTGTAGGAACAACTGAGTTACTGTCATGAAAGACCCTATGGGACATCCAGCAGGGGTCATGGTTTTTAAAAAGGCAAAGACCAGGGGCGCCTGGGTGGCTCAGTCGTTAAGCGTCTGCCTTAGGCTCAGGGCGTGATCCCGGCATTCTGGGATCAAGCCCCACATCAGGCTCCTCTGCTAGGAGCCTGTTTCTTCCTCTCCCACTTCCCCTGCTTGTGTTCCCTCTCTCGCTGGCTGTCTCTCTCTCTCAAGTAAATAAATAAAATCTTAAAAAAAAAAAAAGGCAAAGACCAATTAACAGCTAATGAGACTCGTGCTTCAGCAGCCCAGTGAACCTTGGAGGTGCGTTGCTACTGACTTGACTTGCAGGTGAACAGCCATATTATACAATAATAGCCAACGAGAATGTCCTCTTGGTGGCCATGTTGATGGCAATGCAACCTTTATTGTTGTCTCCCATTTTGTTCTTTTTTTCAAGATTTCCTTTACACAAACCATAGAGTTTAAAGTCTCCAGCAGAGAGTGCAGTAACCAGGGCCCGGGCTAGGATGAACCAAGTGAGAAACCGAGGGCACAACCTTTAGAGAGGCATTCAATCCCAGGGTCCACCCAATCTCAGGAAGTGATGACTCTGAACTTGCTTGACCCTAGGAGTGAGTGCTTCCTTACATTTTGCCCCTTAGGCGCCTCTTGCCTCACCCCAGCTCTGGCCCTTGCAGTGACTCTCATACTCTTGACATGTTAAAAGTCTTTTTTTTCAACCTGTCTCACAGCTGTAGACGAAACGCATATAGCACGTAAAAGCCATGAGATATCTTCCCAGCTTAGAGATTGCAAACAGGCAGCACACATGCCACTCCTTCCTATTCCTACACTGGTAGCAGGCATAACTAATCAACTATAGCACCATTTCCCTTGAAGTTTAGATATATAGTCAGTCCTTGAACAACACTGGTTTGAACTGCACGGGTCCACTTATATGCATTTTCGAAAATATACTGGACTCTGAAACTAAGAATACTCTACATGTTAACTAATCGAATTTAAATAAAATCAATTTAAAAAATATATTGGAAAAATCTTTTGAGATTTGTGACAATTTGAAAAAACTGACAAACCGTGTAGTTTAGAAATACCAAAGATATTAAGGAGAAGTTAGGTATTATTGTAAGAATATATCATACATCTAGCATACAAAACACAGGTGAATCAACAGTTTATGTTACCACTAAGGTGTCTGTTCAACAGTAGGCTATTAGTAGTTAAGTTTTGGGGGAAGTTGAGTTATCTGTGGACTTCTTTTTTTTTTTTTTTTTAAAGATTTTATTTATTTATTCGACAGAGATAGAGACAGCCAGCCAGAGATAGAGACAGACAGAGAGAGGGAACACAAGCAGGGGGAGTGGGAATGGAAGAAGCAGGCTCATAGCGGAGGAGCCTGATGTGGGGCTTGATCCCATAACGCCGGGATCACGCCCTGAGCCGAAGGCAGACGCTTAACCGCTGTGCCACTCAGGCGCCCCTATCTGTGGACTTCTGACTAGGTGGGGGGTGCCCCTGTGTTGTTTAAGGGTCAACTGTATTCTCAAAATTCACGACCAACTGACCAGAGTTGGCCTGTGAAGTAAAATGATCTGCTTCCTGGCCTGGTTAGCAAAATCAAGCGAATCAACCTTAACAATCAAAGAAAAGAGCTGTCACAGTCCTCTATCTTCACATCTAAGATTTTAATGTAGTTTTAGGAATATAGGAGGCTCTCAGAATCTCTTGTGACCAGTCTTTTTTCCAAACCCGGTCTTTCTATTATAATGTTTCCAAACTGGAAATAACAGAAGGTCCCAGGGATTCAGTTGAAAGAATCTAATAACTTGAGAAATGAGTGCTATGAGAATTGTATGCAATTTTCTACAGGTAGAGGAACAGATCTGAAGTAATGTAGCTTTCTTAGCTGTAACTAGAGGGAAAGGATTCTGGCAGACTTCCCTGGCTTCAGAATCAGGGAGGTAAAAGTCAGAGCAGGATCTGAGAATGTATCCATATCTACATTTGTGGAATAAACACGGCAGTCTGGGGCATAGAATTTCAACGAGCTCAGTGCCTTGGAATTCAGTGGCCTCAAAGTTATTTTCCTTGCACAGAATTATTTATCTCCTGTTTATAATTCTTTTCCAAAAATTCAATTTTATTGGAGCAGAACGAGGTTGAAAACTAAAGCACACAGCATTTGAGAAGTCAACTCTGGACATCTGTTGTTAATGCTGTCCAGAGGTCCTTTATCCTTTTGTAGAGTAAGGCATCCTGGGGAACCATCCACAAGTCCAGGTGCAGACCTCTACTCTGGCCCAGCCAATCAGAGCATTCCATTTCTCTGGCCACTCTGATTGGCTCAGGGATGAGCACATGAGCCTGTCAGAACCAATAAGATGCACTGAGACTTTCTCAGCAACTGCTAGAAATGAGCCATCTCTCTATTCTCCTGGTCTTCAACCTGGGAAGGCATAAACCTAAACACTTCTAGTGGGCATGGGAAGCCCGTGCAGGATGAAGTCGATGTACAGGAAAGCAGAGACAGGAAGTGGTGACAACACTGAGGTCTGATGACATGGTTTGCGTCCCTCCTTTCGGTTTGGTGGGTGCTGCTCCCAGCTCGCCTCCCTCATGCAAGCTGATAAATTCCATTTCCACCCTAGGTCAGTCTAGGTTTGGTATTCTGTCACTTGCAAGCATACATTTCCAAAAAGATTTGGTATGTCTCCTTCGAGGGAAAAGAATTGGCTCAAAAGCAACAACATGATTTGGCTTCTCTTCCGTAGCCGAGAACACCTACCTCACCGTGTTCTGTGTATCATGAAGACCTCATACTTTGCAACTCCTTCTGCTTCCCCCTTCACCTTCCTGGTCCTTCTGAGCTTCCCACGACCCCCAGGTTAGGTCAGATTATAAACACTCCTGGCATCTTGTACCTCTTTCTTACAGCATTTATCATAATTGTAATTGAATAAGGAATAGAATAGTTAGATGATGCCGCTCTCCCTGGCTAGAAGGTAAAGTTCATGAGGACACAGTAAGTGCTCAATAAATATCATCTAGAAGAATAAAGGAATGGATATAGAGATATGAAAAATAGAGCTAAATGTTCCCCTGTAGGGACAATGTGGAGGTTTTCTGTTGGTTCTAGAATAACTGCTCTATCTTGCCTTGGCATGGCTTATGATAAGCAAATCAAATGAATTCTAGGAGAAATTAGAATTCTCAAGCTTACCAAATATGAGAGTCAATAATGAAATGCCATTAATATTTAGGTGACAAATATCCAAATAGAATATAGTAACAGTCAAAAAGGCATAAAAGAAAGATATGAAATAGTTCAGTTAATAAAGCATGGAAAGAGGATGATACGATTCAACATTGAGTAAAAAACCCAAAGATTTTCTGGGAATTGAAAGAGTAGCACTTAAAATATTTACCCTTGATAATATCAAACGGCCAAAATAAATGTGATGAAAGAAGCAGATACATATCAAATTACTTTTGTAACTTTCTTTGCTTTTATGTGAATGAAAATCAGATGTGATATTTTTACGCTTTTTGGATAAGAATTTCATTTTTGGCCTTTATAACACACATTTCTGAACTGAGAACAGAAGTGATTTGCTGAGGATGAAATGTTAGAATAAATATTATTGTTACCGAATGCCGTAAGAAAGGAGGAGTTAATAATAAGAAGCAAACAGGTGCACAGGTGAAAGAGTTCAAGGGAATCAGAAGCTCCTGGCACCCCCAGCAACGGTTTCAGTGACTTCTTCGCAAAGCCTGCGGAAGCTACTCTGAATTGTCCTCTCCCTCTGGTTCACATGGCCATCGCAAAATTGTGTTGAAGAACAATACTGGAAAAAAGCCTTTTATAAAACCAGTCATATAGATTCAAACAAGGATAATACAGGCACTTACAAATGACTGTGAGTCTGGCTTGAAAAGGGCTCTGTTACCGTACTGTATTGTTCGTGGTTTCAAGGGGAGTCATTTCTGCAGATTATCTCTCTTACAAAAGGACTCATAAAACTTTTATTTTCTCTAAAGACTGTATTAAACTATTCAGCAAAAGCTATCCAAGTGGCCATTGAGCATCCTAGCCCTGAGTCAATTTTCAGACCTGGTAGACCATTTCCCTTTGCTAACTGTGGGTAATATTCAGCTTATCCTAAGAAAGTACTGGTTCAGCTCCCTTTTGCTCTTCCCAGGTCAACGTGGTTCTTCCTCGCTTTGGGACTGAAGTGTGGAATGCTACAGAGTTGGGCCATGTGATCCAAGGAATGGGTCGTGCAGGAAATCATTTCTCTAGTGTCTGGAAAATACTTTCCCAGTTGTCAATGTACTGTGCCAACTCTAAGTCTTTGAGAAAGAGTTTAAGTGACCTTAGAAAAACTGCTCTCTCAGTTTTGTCATCTGTTAAGTAGGAGTCATAGTCCCTTGCCTATCTGCCTGCTTTACTGGTGGATGCAGAGGGTCAAATGAAATCATGGATCTGAGTGTTTGGGAATGCCCAGAGTGCCTGTCAACTCTATATTTATTGTAAATAGTTAAAAAAAAAACAAAAACAAAACCAAGTTAGTAAGATAGTAAAGCAATTAGAAGAGGCAAATATAAGAACTAAAGCAGATTTCTTTCAGCCTTGGCACTACTGACATTTGAGGCCACATATGCATTGTAGAATGTTCAGCAGTGTCCCTGGCTTATACGTGTCAGATGCCAATGCTCCCCCTCACCACCACCACCCCCCCGTTGTAACAACCAGAAATGTCTCCAGAGATCTTCAAATGCCTTCTGGGTTGGGAGGCAAGACCACCCCCAGTTGAGAACCATGGCTCTCAAGGAGAAGCTGCATTTGCCCCCCACCTGAAAACTGACGCTGCCCACGGGCAGGTAGCTGTGGTCCTCCAGCATGCTCAGGTACTCGGCCACTAAGGCAGCCGCGTGCACCAGGCACATGGCTGCCTCCGTGTAGCATTTCTTCTTGGTGTGTTTCTCGGCCATGTTCTGGAGCCAGGTCAGCCGCAGATCAGGAGAGGTCTGGTAACTCTTGGCAATTCTGAGGACAGATGGAGAACGTTTCAAGGACAGCTGGTTAATGACACTGTTTTTCTACTGTGCATGGCCACTTTTTTCTCCCAAAGGATCCCCCCCCCCTTAGAGGTTTTCCCCACCTGTTCAAAAAATGAGAGAAAAAGCAAACATTTATCAGTCTAGTTGTTTTCATTCCACAGGTAGGGTGTGCTGGACATCAAGAAATAGCATTTACTTAAAGTTTTATGGGGAAGAAAAAGGCCCAATCAAACGAGGTCTATTTTAATGGATCTCTAGCAATTTTCTTCCTTTTCTTTCCTTCCTCTCAGAATAACAACAAAAGTACGACCCATCTACGACATCACATCCGATCCAATTTATTTCTGTAAGTAGTTTCTCCTGAACAAGGACCTTAAGACAGTTTGAAACTATAAAGTAAAATATGATTTCTAAATAAAACTATACATCTCTGTCCAAATATAACTGGAAAAAAACATATAGGAAATAATTCGTATGATAATAGTTCTTTTCTCTCCTTCTTTGTAAAAGATACCTCAGTTTAAATTAGGGGGATATTTCTAAAAATATGTACATGAATCAGTCCACTCTGAATATTAATTTCTACATATGCAAAGGATGCCATCCAAAACTGAACCCACATGGACCAAGATAATGACACTACCAAGACCTCCACAGTGACAAACCCTAGACCCTCAGCTGACACCCTCTGACTTTATCAGAAAAGTGTACCTGTACATGAGATCCATAAGCATCTCGGGATCTTCCTGAAATTCCCTCATTTTCACCGTGTCATATAAGATGCTGTTCAGATTGCAGAGAAGTTCTTCCACCTGCAAAAAAGCGAACACCTCTAAACAATCCTGGCTTTGTCATCCATGGTACCAAGCTAGGGCTGCATTGGGAGCGCCACAGGCGGGCTTCTCTGTGGGAGCAGAACTCACAGGTGGAGGGAAGGCTGGATGGACCCTGCATGGCCTTCATCTTTGCAGGTCCATGTGCTTCGGAGGCCCAGATGTGAGTTGGCCCTTGGGATCCATGAATTAGCTCTGAATCCTTATACTATCTTCCCTCTTGTTTAAAGTAACTTGAACTAGTTTCAGTTATTTGCAACCTAGAAGAACCCTCAACTGTACTCTGGAACATCAGGTCTTTTTATACCAAATCAGAGGCAGCTTAGGACTTTAGCTTACGTTATTTACATAAATATATATATATATATGGCTAATAACTAATATATATATAGTAACCAATATACAGTATGCTATATATTATATATTGTATATAATATATAGTGTGTTGTATATTAAATACATATATATACATATTTATAAATCTTATATATAACACAGAACTGCTATATAATTACATATTATATATAATACATGAATACACAGTATACACACACACATATATATACCCAAGTTTATACCTGTCTGATCCTGAACCTGTGTGTGAGATAAGGCACCCTCTTCAGCTTACCTGGGTGGGGAAAGGAGTGGCCTGCATGGCTGTGTCCTCTTCTGCATAGGCCAAGATCGTCCTCAAGGATCTTCTCAGGTACTCCTCATTAAAGTCTGGTGCTTTGCCCACCAAAGATGCCAGAGACATGGTGACTTGCATCTTCACTCTTGCAAAGTTCTGCATCAGGAAGAGGAAAGATGGAACAAACAAGAGGCACTCAGCTAGCAGATAATGGAAGGCGGCGGAGCCAGGCACCAGGAACTCCCCAGTGCTTCTTTTACCCCATCTCAACCGTTTCCTTTTCTCTCAATGAAATATGAGCTCTACTTTGCACAAGATTCATATTGTTGTTTAAATGGTTTAAATGGACTTTGCTCTGACATAAATCTGTCAGCTGCCTTTAAATTTTCATTGAGGACTGGATGGCCTCCATGCTGTAAGGCTGGGAGGTTCCTACAAAGTTGGGTCTCAAAGATGGATCCTTTTGTACCAACTTTCCTCTTCTTGGAACTTGACTTGAACTGGAAAAAGGAACAGTATCTCCATGGCCACACTTTCTGAGATTCGGGACCTTGGACAGGCAGTGACTTTCTGTTTCTCCTTCCCTTCCAGCCCTATGGAAAAATATGATTATCCTGAGGGTCCCCGAGAAAATGTCCTAAATATTTTCAATAGTTATGCCTTACATATGACAAGGACCCTGTCTTTTTCCTCTGGGCCAGTTTATCTTTTAAGATCTCTTGGACATGTACGTTAACATGACCACAAATGTAAATAATCTCGATAAGCTAAAATCTAGATAAAACTAAACAAAGATCTAGATAAATCTAAATACACTAAAATCTAGATAAACTAAAGCAAAGGTGAACTCTTCTGCAATAAAGCCGAATTCCAAAGGCTGCAAAGCTTCTATTAAAACACAGGTGCAGATGATACTGCTCATTCAAATTCTCCTCCGTAGGTCATCCCGGTACCATTCAATCAGAATTCGGAAACAAGACAAACGCTTCTGAATTCTTAACCTGCCTGCTGTATTTTTCCCCACAGAGGACAACTTTTAATCTCCCAATATTCATTCACTTGTCCTCGAAACACGCAGATGGAAACCACCGCATTCATCGGTCTTCTTCTTCACTTGTGATTGCAAACCCAAAGGCCGCTATCCATCTCCATCATCCGTTGTCGCCTTCCCATGGGACAGAAGGAAATGGCGATCCCGCAAACTTTTCCTCAACCGAGGCTTTGCACTGACTTTCTCTCCATTTCTGGGCCACCCCGCCGGTGGGAGCGCTTACACTGGTGGCTCCAAAGCTGAACCTCATGAGGAGGTAGAGGGTGGCACAGGCTTGGCTCCGGGTGACGTCCATGCTGCTGCTGCAGTGGTGTAACACTCGCTGGCACAGGTCCGCACACTGCTCCACCTCCTCCTCAAACAGCAAGTCCCCGAACTACGAGAGACACAGAGGCCGTGAGGCAGCCCTTGGCACCTTCGTGTTTTTTCTGGACTGGATGCCTGTTGAAATAGGCAATGTCTGCTGGGACAAGCGGAAAGCCTAGAGGAGCTCATGCATTGCTCTATGAAGATAATGAGCTCCTTGAGTCAGAAGATGAGTCGAAACAATGGAGCCGACTTAAGATTTAATTATGAACTTCACCACTAAGCTCAGGGCCGCGTAGTTAACCGCATTGTCAGCCAGGTTGCACTCGCTGGCAAAGTCACCTCTCTGCAGGAAGGATCCCGTGTTTACTGAGTCCCCAGGAAATAACTGGTGACTAAGAAAGAGAAAATAATCCTGACAGGGGAGAGCAGAAGAATTCTACTTTCTAAATGTAAAAGATCCCGGGCTCCTGGCTGCCTCAGTTGGAAAAGCATGCAACTCTTGGTCTCAGGGTCATGAGTTTGAGCCCTATGTCGGACATAGAGATTACTTAAATAAATAAATAAATAAATAAACTTAAAAAAATGTAAAAGATCCCATTAAGAAGGTACCACCTGAGATTTTTCCAATCCAGGGGGAGAAATTAAACTGCATTAGACCACTTGATGTAAGAAAAATCTATATAATTCAGGCTATGAGAAATTTACTTCTGAATCTTCTCTCATTTTACGACATGATGTTTTGCAAGACTTACTGATAGGTGTCATGTTTAGGACATTAATCTCACCCAGATGTGGTATTAAAAGGGGTGAAAGGTAAAGGCGCTCAGCTATTTTTGCTCTCACATCTCCAGCGAGTGGCCATGTCAAATGTCTATAGTTCTGTCCACGTTTCAAGTGTGAGAGCCACTGTTGTTCTTAATGGTGACTTCTCAAAAGAAATCAGGGCATCTGCTTTATTCTTAGGTAGACTTAAAACCTTTACCTTGATGTCACTTAATAGCGTGCCGTGTGGGTTTTGGGGCACCTGATGGGAGAAGTGTGAAGCCAGATGAGACTCTCAGCTCTTAATTAGGAGTAAGAAAACAAGCAGCCCATGTTTACCTTGGCAATGAGAGCCCGGAGTGTCGCAAAGCAGTGAGTCAGGTAGGTGGTGCTCTGATCGCAGCTCAGAGAATTCACCAGGACCCTTAGAACACCTCCCAGCAGGCTGTCTTTACAGTCCAGAGCCGAGCTTGCCTGGTGGGAAGGAAGAACAGCGTCACTGAATCCCTGCGCTGTGCCAGGGAGCGGAGGGGTGAAGACACAAGTTGGCGCTCTTGACAATTAGCATAGCGATGCTGACGTTCCGTCTCTCTTAGTCTAAGATATTCGGCGTTTGGCCTCCACACACATCATCCATTACCATGACAGCTGAAGACCTATTTCTAAATGACTTTATTGCAAAACTCCCAAATGGTTTGGGATTTATGTCCAATTCCGGGCTGTTAAACTAAGTTATAAGGCACACCTCCCCCCACCCCAGACAACAGCTCTTGGAATGTTCTTTCTTTATATAGAAGCCACAGCTTTCCTTGTGGGCTTCAAAACACAATTGTCAGCCTCCCAGTACAAAGGGGGCTGTGTGGTGGTGCCACGTTTCTAAATAGAACAGCAAGACTAAAACCACCAAAGGGAATGACAAGAAAGTGCCATTTCTTTGGGGGAAAAAAAGCATCTTGGGGACTGGTAAGTATATAGCAGTCAAAGCAGTGATGGATAGAGATATAATCAATATGATGCCAAGTAGTTAAGATATCAAAGATACCACATACTTTTTGTCTTTATGTTTCTATAACAATGACTTTGAATTTAAACCACCTAAAAGTAGGATAACTAAGGTTTCCCTGGGTTTCAACAACATTTCTTTTCCTAGCTCCAAAAAGCAACACTCAATCTACCTAAATAAATGATTTCTCGCTGGAAACATGGAGGGACTCCTTTCTCAGGTTAACCAAAAAACCCATTATCATGTAGACTTCTGGGAATTTTTGGAAACACTCACTTAGGAGATAAAATTAGTACGGTAAATTGTCTTACTGCAACGTTCATAGTGGCACTATGCTTTTCTGCAGCGGGTATGGCAAATTCATGCTACAAGTGACTTTGCTTCACCAACCTGGTCCAAGGTAGACCTCATTATTCAGACCTAGCACCCTTTTCATCTGGTCCAGTCATAATCTTAGCTCCCATACTAGATGTCAACCATGATTCAACTGCAGTTCGCCCATGAAAGAAACAAAACAAAAACCCTAGCTACCATCCCTATTCTTGATCATCAGCTATAAACCACCAGCTATGTTATACACTCGGTACACACTTGGCAGATTTAACTCTGAGGGTCACCTTGTCAAGCACCCAAGTGAGCAGCGAGGCAAAGAAGCCAGAAGAATGTTCAGTATCTCTGGAATTTGTAAGGTGAACACTATTGTAAATGGTTAAAAAAAAAAAAAAGGCGTTTTGGGATCACGTTTCTTTCCCAGTTCTCCATAAAGAGTTCCTTATTAAATTCCAGGAAACATATTCATGTTGAACAGATCAGGTGTGTGTTGTCCTCACCTGGATAATGTTCTCCTGCATATCCAGGATGATTAAATTTGCTTCTGTAGCCAGATTGCCACTGATCAGGGCTTCTTGATCTAACTCTGCCTTTGTTCTAAGAAAAGAAAAGAAAAGAAAAGAAAAGAAAAGAAAAGAAAAGAAAAAAAAAAAGAGGTCAAATTAAAGAGCATATCAAACCTGGCCACATTCCAGGGATGGCAATCTATGCACCAAGGCGTAAAGAAATGTCTGAATAGTCCATCTTGAAGTGAAAACAGAGGAGCTGGCCAGAGGTAACCAAACAGTACAGGGCACTTTCTGAGATTAGTGCCTGGTGGACACGATTTTCCAGATCAAGTCTACAGGTCATCCGCAGCCCCACTACTACGAATAATGATGACAGTCACAGAAAGAACAAAATGGGGAGAAAAGCAATTATTGGTTGCCACTACCAGTCAGGCTAGACAATCTTGACTGCTGTGTGAAGCCTCGGCCCGTTCCTGGGTTTCCTGCATGAGAACCAATCTAGACCTGAATCAAGGGAAGCCTCTGCCACAGGCCAGAGGGAGCCGGACTGGGTGTGATCTGAATTTGGCAGACAGCAGTGCTGCTGGATTGGGAAAGCTGCTACTTCTGAACTGGGGCAGGGAAGAGTCAGTCTCTTGACATCCCAAAGGCCCCCCTGAGGGTTGCTCAGTCAAGTGGGGACCTTTTGTTTTCTCCCCAGTGCGCAGCAAGGTGGCATTCCTGTGGGACAGCAGGTCATAGCACATCCAGCTGGGTGTTACTGGTTACTAGCCACTAGGGAATGGTAGGGAATGGGAAATTGCCTGGCACCGCTTCTCAGCACGGTTTCCATTTTGAGGAACCAGAACGTTTCAGGCACTCGTTCATTGATTCTCATAAAATCTAAGTGAAGATGGGAAGGGATATTTTGTATCATCTAAATTTAGTGGCCAGAAAAGGGAAGGGTGAAGAATTCATTTCCCCAAGATGCCCCAGAGGCCAGTATGTTGCCATAGAGGTTGGGGCGTCATGATGTGAGCCCACAAGTCTTGGACCAGAATCACCTCTTCTTGAGTCCCCTTCATCCAACAACGGGAGCTCTGCCACTGCTTATATACTACTGAGGGCTCAGAATAAATGTTTCCTTGTGTTTTAAATGTTTCCAAGCTGGGGAGCCTGGGGGGGCTCAGTCGGTTAAGCGTCTGCCTTTGGCTCAGGTCATGATCCCAGGGTCCTGGGACAGAGTCCTGCATTGGGCTCATCTGCTTCTCCCTCTGCCTGCTGCTTCCCCTGCTAGCCCCCCCCCCCCGACAAATAAATAAAATCTTTAAAATTTTCAAGTTTTGAACAGGCTCTCTGGTCCCAAGGGGCTCTATGTTGTTGTTTTTCATTCTGCAAGTGATAGTATTTGTGTAAGAAAAGTGAAATATGAAAGCTATTTTTAAAAACCGTAGATTTTTAAATCGGTAGATTTCGATTTTGAGCAGTGCTACGCAACAGAAACATAATGAAAAACACGTATGTCATTCTCCATTTTGTAGCCACACTAAAGAAAGCAAAAAGAAATAGGTGAGAGTAACTGAAAATATTTTACTTGACCCAATGCAGAAAAGAAATTGTCAATGTGTAATCACTATAAAAATTACTAATGAGATATTTTCCATTCCTTCTTTGGTGCTAAACTGTCAAAATCTGGCCTGTATGTTTCACTTGTAGCACTAATGTGGCTGCTCCATGGGACAATGCAGACCTAGATCTGGTTTTCATTTTTGTTGTCAAAGTTTCTCAATT